>NC_059428.1:6986632-7189132 GCF_021028975.2 Sphaerodactylus townsendi | reverse complement strand
TCTTGCTGCTGAGTTCCTGGCAGGCCGGGCTCGGACACTCTGGACCCGGCTCCAGCAAGATGGCTCTTCCCAGCACGTGCAAATTCTGCACTTACGCAAATGTGCCATTTCTCAGATCTGTGAACATTTCTGCACGATTGATTCTGCTTCCAAGTTCGGCTACCCTGGCCCTGCCGGGCAGTGTTTCTTTCAGGGACCCTCACACGCCAGCGAGCAGGGACTCAAAGCGCCAAACGACACGTTGCGATTTTAACAGAGTGGGGTCCAGGTTTTCCAAAACACGACTCGTGTTCCCCGTAGCCACGCAGCAACTGTGGGGAGCCTCTTCCACACAGACTAGCAAAGTAATTCCCTCCCTGGATATTTTCACATGGAGAAATGGCTTTGGGGGGAGGCAGGAGAACTTCCTTCCCCGATGGGACTATTCTGAGCCCTCTTCGTTTTTGTATTTTTAAAAGAAGCTGTTCCCCACAGCCTGTGTGGCTGTGGGGAGCTGGGACCAAAACTCTTAAAAATCATAATATGTAGCTTGGGTCTCAGCATGCCAAAAGAAAGTACTAGATGTTGCTTATTTGCACGGAAAAGCCACACACTAAAAAACCTCCTGAGTGCTCCCAAAGTTTTGTTTTATTTATCCATTAATTTGTTTATACACCACTCACCCAAGGGGGTCTTGCGAAATTAAAACACTATAAATGAAGTTAAACCAACACAAAAGCAAATAAGAAATATAAAATATTAACTTGGCCCCTGCCTGGTGGAACGCTCTCCCTCCAGCTGTCCGGGCCCTGCGGGACCTTGGTGAGTTCCGCAGGGCCTGTAAGTCTGAGCTGTTCCACTGGGCCTTTGGTGAGGCTGGCCGCAGATCTACCACCCCCCACTGAGGCTGCCAGTTTTCCATCTTGGCAGGGCCTTGATTCCATCTTGGGCCCTGCCTTTCCCCTCCCAGCCTTTTTGACCGGGCGCCTGTCTTTAATTTTGCTTGCTCTTAACTTTGTTATTTAAATTTTAAGATATTGCTGCTGTGGAAATTTGTTTTAATGTGGTTGGTTTTAGTTATGTATTTTATGTGCTATTGTGTTATTGGAACAGCTGTATTGTTACTGGAGCAGCTGCGTTGTGAGCCGCCTCAGGCCCTTTGGGGGTGAGGTGGCCTATAAATCTAATAAATAATAATAATAAATAATAATCTTAACATGTTAAACTATTAGAATGTGTGACTAGTACCCTGTCATTAATAACATGGCACAAATATGGGGTCTCTACTCTTAAGGGCCAGTCTAAACAATTTGGCCGTGCGAGCCTTCTGGAAGTGAATCAATTCCAGCAGGGCACAGTTGTCACCTGAGAGTATATTCCACAGGGTTGGGGCCACAACTGAGAAGGCCCTTCCCCGGAGTCACTGAGTCACCTTGGGGCCAGGCACCTGCAAGAGGCCCCTACAGGATGACCGAACAGAGCATGGGGGTTGTGATGGGAGAGTTGGTTCTGTAAGTATGAGGGTCCCAGACCACTAAAGGTTAACATCAACACTTTTGAATGAGATGTGGAGACTAACTGGTAGTCAGCACAGCTGCCACAAAATTGGAGTAATATGAACTGACCATGATGTTCCGGTCAGCAACCTAAACGGCTGCATTAGGACAACAGGAGGGCTCCGAAGTATTTTCAAGGGTAGCCCTACACAGAGCAAATTACAGTAGTCCAGACTAAAGATGACTATTGCATGGTTAGATGCGACAAGGCCCAAACCAGACATACAAGGAGCCAGACCGGCTGAAAAAATTACATCCGTGCTACCATGGACACTGGTTTATCCAATGATAGCGCAGAATCCGACCACACTCCGAGGCTCTTTACAGAGTCTTCGGCCGTCAGCTGGACACCACCGAGTCTTGGGAGTCTGTGCTCCCAGCCCCCCATGTTACCTTGGTCAGAGTGATGTTGATCACCTGTGTGGTGCGCCGTCGAGCGGAGAGCGTCTTCCGGCCTGACTCAAAGGAAATGTCGCCCCCGGAACTGATGCTGTTCCCTCGCTTGGACCGTGTCCGGGTGGGGATGGGGGTGAAGTAGAGGCTCTCCAAGGACTCCACTTTGCGGGGCAGTTGCTGCGATGCTTTGGGTGGTTCTGCTGCCCCTGATTCGGACAGGGAACGGCGGGTCTTCCTGTGGTGAAGAGAGACGCGGGGAGTGACGACAAAAAGAGTCACGCGGCGGCCACAGCTGCTCGGCATGGGGCGTCCGTGAAGCTGCCTCATGCTGAATGCGGCCGCATATCCTTCCAAGTCAGTGTTGCCTGCTCAGGCTGGCAGAACCTCTCCAGGATCTTGGCCGGGGGTCCTTCACATCACCTGCCAGCGGATCCTTTCAACTGAAGAGGCCGGGGATTGAACTTGGGACCTTTGGCATGCCAAGCAGATGCTCTGCCACTGAGCCACGGCCCCTCCTGTGCACTTGCCTTTGAGAGACCAGCCAAATACCCAGAGCACTTCCAAGGCTGAGGGAGAGTTCTGCTGCAAAGCCCCTGAATCCAGTGCTTGGGGAGGCAACCATCGCTGCAGAGGGTCCGCCTGCTCCTGGCTTTACCCCCTGCCAAGCCCAAGTGGAGCCCCTGCAGCGATGCCGCCAGAGATCAGCTGGGAGCCAACCCCCTGCCAAGCCCAAGTGGAGCCCCTGCAGCGATGCCGCCAGAGATCAGCTGGGAGCCAACCCCC
Source organism: Sphaerodactylus townsendi (assembly GCF_021028975.2). NCBI lineage: Eukaryota > Metazoa > Chordata > Lepidosauria > Squamata > Sphaerodactylidae > Sphaerodactylus > Sphaerodactylus townsendi. The sequence goes on along the minus strand of NC_059428.1, from coordinate 7,186,418 downwards.
TGCCAAGCCCAAGTGGAGCCCCTGCAGCGATGCCGCCAGAGATCAGCTGGGAGCCAACCCCCTGCCAAGCCCAAGGGGAGCCCCTGCAGCGATGCTGCCAGAGATCAGCTGGGAGCCAACCCCCTGCCAAGCCCAAGTGGAGCCCCTGCAGCGATGCCGCCAGAGATCAGCTGGGAGCCAGCTGGTGGCAGCACAGGAGGAAGAAGCAAGGCCTGCCTCCTGCTTCGGGGAAACCCTGACAAAGCTATCGGAAGTGTGATGGCACCCCGGAAATGGAATCCTGGGACAACTCTGAGAGAAGAGGAGTTTGGATCTGAACCCCCCCCCCCCTTTCTCTCCTGTAAGGAGCCTCAAGGCGGCTTACAAACTCCCCCTCTTCCTCTCCCCACAGCAGGTTGGTGGGGCTGACAGAGCTTGGAGAGAACTGTGACTGGCCCAAGGTCACCCAGCAGGCTTCACATGGAGGAGTGAGGAATCAAACCCAGTTCTCCAGATTAGACTCTGTCACTCAAATGGAGGAGAGGGGAATCAAACTCGGTTCTTCAGATTAGAATCCATCACTTTTAACCGCTATATACCATGCTGGCTCTCATGGCTATACCAGAAATGGCTGACCTGCATCCTGCCTCGCTGGCCAAAGAGAGAAGCAGCCCCACAGGAAACATGACAGGAAGAGCCACGGGCGCCATTCCACCCAGATGCTACCCCTCAGCCCCTGTCCCTATTGAGTCCAAAGCCCCCGAGGCTCTGCGTTCTGAGCAGGCCAGGCGGGCAATACCTGGTGGAGTTGAGGGGCTGCGCTTGGTCACTGGGGCTCAGGTCCAGGCTGTCCGTGCTGATGTCTGCTGGGCTCTGCCGGAAGGTCTCGCGATGCTTCAGCGTGTCTGTGGCCACCCGGAACTTGCCCTGCTCCCTCAGCTGGTGATCGGCAAATTCCACCTGCATTTCGATGTAAGCACGAGAGCCCAAGTTCAAAACTGCTTGATGCAACATCCTTCACTTTTTAAAAAAAAGTGTGATTGGAAGACCTCATGACAGTGGGAGACCTCATGAGCTTTTTAATTTGGTGCTGTTACGATACCCAACTCTGGCCCTGTCTGGGTCTGACAACTTGTCATGCAACCTAAAATACAAAAATGTACAGCCTAGAAAGAAGTCGTTGTGGGAATTGTTATTTGGGAGTTTTTAAAAAGTTTACTATTCTTGGGGCGGGGGGGGAGAGGAGGAGAAGGAGAAGAAGAAGAAGAAGAAGAAGAAGAAGAAGAAGAAGAAGAAGAAGAAGAAGAAGAAGAAGAAGAAGAAGAGGAAGAAGAGGAGGAAGAAGAGGAGGAGGAGGAGGAGGAAGAAGAGAAGGAAGAAGAGAAGGAGTTTGGATTTATATCCCCCCTTTCTCTCCTGTAGGAGACTCAAAGGGGCTTACAATCTCCTTTCCCTTCCCCCCTCACAACAAACACCCTATGAGGTGGGTGGAACTGAGAGAGCTCCAAAAAGCTGTGACTGGCCCAAGGTCACCCAGTTGGCGTGTGTGGGAGTGCACAGGCTAATCTGAATTCCCCAGAGAAGCCTCCACAGCTCAAGTGGCAGAGCAGGGAATCAAACCCGGTTCCTCCAGATTAGAATGCACCTGCTCTTAACCACTACGCCACTGCTGCTCCACTACACCACTGCTGCTAATGTGTTTACTGTATTGTAAATTCTACAGAGCTACTGTTAGGCATAGTTAGAACTGTTTTAGGTTTAGTTTAGTAATATGGTGCTGTATTTTGTTAGATTAGTTATTAACTAGGCTTGTTGTACTAACGTGGCTGTAGATTGGTTGGGGGTTAGTCTTAGGTCATTGTGTTTTATGTATTCTTAGGCTACAGAAGGGGAAATTCGACATCTAAGCTTATTATGTCTATGTTGATTATGTGTGCTGCTATGATGTTGTTGCCTTATGATTGTTTCCTTATGATGTTATGACTATTGATGTTCAATGTATTGTCAAAGGCTTTCATGGCTGGAATCACTGGGGTGATCTGTGGTTTTCAGGCTGTATGGCCGTGTTCCGGTAGCATTTTCTCCTGACGTTTCACCAGCATCTGTGGCTGGCATCTTCAGAGGATCATCGGCCAGCCACAGATGCAGGCGAAACGTCAGGAGAAAATGCTACCGGAACATGGCCATACAGCCTGGAAACCCCACAACACTTTAATTACCATATATACTAGCGTATAAGTCGAGGCACCTAATTTTACCACAAAAAACTGGGAAAACTTATTGACTCGCGTATAAGTCGAGGGTGGGAAATGCAGCAGCTGCTGGTAAATTTCAAAAATAAAAATAGATGCCAATAAAATTACATCAATTACAGGGCATCAGTGGAGTTTAAATGTTTTTGAATATTTATTTCAAAGAAAAACAGTAAACTAGCTCTGTAAGAGGTGGAAAAGAGGGTCCAGCAAGGAGCAATATGGGTATCGAAAACAACTAACTTTAAGGAGTACAAAAACCTGAACTCAACCAGCAACCAAGCTAAAACACAAGAGTTAAAATCCGCCAAAAATGGATTCCTCATCGTCATCTACTGTATGCCCAAATGAAACTAACTTAGATTTTAGGAGGGATATTATCAGAAATGGAAAAATCTACTATTAGCTTCCATTTGTAAACAATGGGGGATGGAGACATCCCCTTTGAAGTCCAATAACTTTGGATCCCCTGACCCAAACTTCACCAAACCTGGCTGGTATCGCCAAAGAGACTCTCCTGATGAGACCAACCGGGTTTCAGTAGTTCAGAGTAATCCAAAGTTATGGACCCTAAAGAAACCAGCCCCATCTACTAATAGCTCCCATTGAAAACAATGGGGAATGGGGGCACCTCAACAATGGGGAATGGGGGCACCCAAAGTTATGGACCCCCTGAACCAAACATTACCAAACTTGGCTGGTATCATCAGGAGGGTCTTCTGAGGGTACCCTGAAATTTTGGTGCCGCTAGCATAAAAACTGCGCGCCCTGCTGGCCGGCAAAGTAAAAACACACAAAAAATTTAATGACCCGCATATAAGTCAAGGGGAGCTTTTTCAGCATTAAAAATGTGCTGAAAAATATGGTATTTACGTGTACGGTATATACGGTATTGAAGTTCTTGTTGTTTACAATGCTATGCTTATAATGTTATGTTTATTGATGTTTCGTTGCTTGATTTTATGATTACTGATGTTCACTATTATGCTGTTGTTGCTCAGCACCGTGAGCCCTTTTGGGGGAGGGCGGTATACAAATGGAATAATACAACAGAATACAACCTAAGGCAGTGGTGGCGAACCTATGGCACGGGTGCCACAGGTGGCACTCAGAGCCCTCTCTGTGGGCACGTGCAAATAAAGTCCCCCCCCCCCCCCCAATCTAGGCTAGCCTGAGTCGCTGGGCTTGATTATTAGGATTAAACCTAAGACCTAGTTTTGGGGAAGCAGTGTAGGTAACCCTGTTAAGTATTTGGGTTACATTGCTGTGTTGGCACTTTGAGATAAATAAGTGGGTTTTGAATAGCAATTTGGGCACTCGGTCTTGAAAAGGTTCGCCATCACTGACCTAAGGACTGTGAGGAAAACAACTCTGGGCTAGATGTGGCCCCATGAGCAGTGTTTTGCCCCCCTCTATCCTAGAATTGGTGCAGAGGCAACTGTGCCCCTAAGGAAAAGGAGATTTGGTACACCCAGTATGGCTTCCGAACATACCTGTGTCTCCAAGGCGCGGACCCGGCTTGTGAGGTTCTTGCAGCTGAGCTCCGACTCCTTCGCCTGCAGGACGGTGCGCTGCAGCTCCTGGGCCAGGCGCTCCGACTCCGCCTTCAGCTTGGAGTTCTCCTTCTCCAGCAGCTCCAGCCCTTTCAGCTTCTCCAGCAGCTCCTGGTTCTGCTGCTTCTTGGAGTCATAGTGCGTTTTGGCCTTCTCCATCTGAAGGGTGAGGAAGGAAGGCAGCTGCGTCACTCCTGGGAGCCCAGGACACAGAAGACCCAGCGAGGATTATTATTATTATTATTCAAGGCGTTTTTATGTCCCCTTTCCGTTTGAGCAGGCCCACATGGCGGTGCATGTAAGAAACATTAAAACGACTGGGCAATTAAAAATACAGTTGAAATTATAAAAAATGATTCGATTAGACTGTCAAGCATAGGTGTCAAACTCGCAGCCCTCCAGATGTTATGGACTACAGTTCCCATCATCCCCTGCCAGCATTATGCTAGCAGGGGATGATTGGAACTGCAGTCCATAACATCTGGAGGGCCGCGAATTTGACACCTAAACAACAGAAGGAGAGTAACCCTTATTGGGGGTGTGCGAGATAAAACAGAAAAAGAGACTTCCCCCACTGGCAAAAGACACCGATAGAGCAGTGGTGGCGAACCTATGGCACGGGTGCCAGAGGTGGCACTCAGATCCCTCTCTGTGGGCACGTGCAAACAGAGTCACCCCCCCTCCCCACATCTAGGCTGGCCTGGGCCACTGGGCTTGATTATTAGCATTAAACCTAACACCTAGATTTGGGGAAGCAGTGTAGGTAACCCTGTTAAGCGCTGTTAAACCCCACTGATTTTCACGTGAAGAACTAAAGCGCGATCCTTTACCTGGGAGTAAGCTCAGTTGCTGGCAATGGGGCTTGCTTCTGAGTAAACCCTCCTAGGGTCGTGATTCACCCATTGGAAGAGTCGCATGGTTGCTTCAAAGCAAAGTCATCGACTACCACCAAGCTTACTCCCGAGTAAGGCACGCCTTGGAGCCAACTGTTTTTTCTAAACTAAAACCTCAGTATTCAGGTTAAATTGCCGTGTTGGCACTTTGCGATAAATAAGTGGGGTTTGGGTTGCAATTTGGGCACTTGGGGTCTCGAAAAGGTTCGCCATCGCTGCGATAGAGGGAAACAGACAAATTCCCCAGGGGAGGGAATTCCAAAGTTCTGCGGCCACAACCAAAAAGGCCCTTTCTCAGGTTGCTGCCCATCTGGCTTCGGGGGCAACCAAAGCAGAGCCTTCAGAGATGACCGGGGTGTAGCAGACAGGTTCACAGGTGTGCAGAGGGAAGGTACGGAATGAGTCAGACTCTTCACCCTGAGAGGCAGACTCTGTCTTTGCACCTGGGCTTTATAATGCTCCGCAGCTTGTTCCTTTTGGTCCAGCTGTTCCTGGAGGTCGGCCATCTTCTTCTTCTGGTGATCAAGTTCCTTCTGGAGCTCCTGCTCACGCACCTATCAAGTTGGGAGAGAGAAAGGCTCTGGAGGTTCTGGAGATACGGAAGCAAAAGGGGAGTCTGGAGAAGCAGAAACGCTCCCTTGCAGCTCCCATTAGGTCTCAAGCCGCAAGTCTGCCCTGACAACAGCCAAATATAACAGGCATACGACTCCAGGTACAAACCGGGACGGCGGCCACATTAACTCGTTTCTGATGCTGCCCGTGAGATGCCCTTTCCCCAAACTTTTGCTGGGTTGCTTCTAGCTTTGTCAGGGGTAACAGGACACGAACGCCCTATGAGATATTCTCAAGCAGAGCTCCTGCAAAGGATATTCACCAGTCACGCTATTTTCCCCAGTGACGGCAGACCCGCCACCAGCCGCGTCAGTGCGTTTCCCACCCAGCTGCGGTACACCTTGGGTTTAGAGAAACGGCTTCTGGCTCTCAAGTCTGGGTTCCAAACTCTCTCCGCACACCCCATCCCGGTAGCTCACCTTGGTTTTCTGCTGCTGGGCTCGGCTGGTTTTATCTTGCTGAGTCAGCTTCTGTTTCAGCTCCTCTGCCTGGAAAAGGGGGGGGGGAAGGGGAAGAGCAGTTATCCCAGGTCCCTCCTCTCCCCACTGCTCTGCTACCCGCCCCCCCAATGCTCCCCCAGCCCACAGATGCTGGCAAAACCACCCCATGGGGCTTAGTGAAAGGACAGGCTAGGGCCGTGGTGGCAAACCTATGGCACGCACTCAGAGCCCTCTCTGTGGGCACGCACAAACAGAGTTCATCATGTGGGGTGGCAGAAAATCACACACACCCCACACACACATATAGGCTGGCCTGGGCCACTGGGCATGACCCGTTCAAAGTGTTGCATGGCTTCACCAAGCTTACTCCCGAGTAACGTGCGCCTCTGGGCCAACTGTTTTTTCTAAACTAAAACCTCAGTATTTAGGTTAAATTGCCGTGTTGGCACTTAGCGATAAATAAGTGGGTTTTGGGTTGCAATTTGGGCACTCGGTCTCAAAAAGGTTTGCCACCACGGGGCTAGGGTGTACTCCTGTTGACCTGGTGTAGCTATGTCCAGAAAGAGAGTCAGTGGGAACTGAGGACGTGGCTCTCCTAGAACAGCCTGCAGGGTACAGAACGTGGCCACTCACCCTGCTCCCTCACCACTGAGACTTTAGACCAGTCTCATCCAGTCTCTTTCTGGAGACGGGTGGTTCTCATTTGGCTGGCCCCCCGTTTCTAGGGAGTTAAGATCCATGCACGCTTGGTGCAAAGGAACAAAATAAAATCCCGTTATTTTGCACTATTCCAAATTAAACTATTGTATACTCCTGCGTAAGGCTGGCAACAGCGAGGCAGAAAGCTACAGATGGCTCTGAGGCACCTCACCAGCCGTTCTGTTTGTCTCTTGAGATTTCATGAGGACTGGCGCACGTTTCCAAGCTTCTCTATAGCCACAAGGACTAAGAGCTTGAGATCCTGAATACCGCGCTTCTCAAGGGAAGGGGCACAGATTACATAGAGCAGTGGTGGCGAACCTTTGGCACTCCAGATGTTATGGACTACAAATCCCATCAGCCCCCCCAATTGGCCATGCTGGCAGGGGCTGATGGGAATTGTAGTCCATAACATCTGGAGCGCCAAAGGTTCGCCACCACAGACATAGAGTCAGAGGCCACCCTTCCGGTGTTTTTGTCCTTACGCCACCCCTGCCAGGTGAGTTAAGCTGAGAAAGAGCAAGTGGGGTCTCCACGTGTCGCACCCGCCACGGTGATCCCGCAGGCTCCCTTCCGCCCAGCAAAAGCAGTGCTGCAGCCCCACCAGAGCCCCCCCTCCATCCCCTTGGTTGGCAAAAGGCCTTTGCCTCCCCCAGCCCGTCAAATGCAACACACATGCCGCAGGCCAGCAACGCGGTGGCTTTAGTAGGCTTCCGAAGCAGCGCAGGGCAAGCAAGTTAGTATCTCCTGGGCAGCTTTCTCTATGCGAGGGAGCCGGGACAGGTTGCATGCAGACAAAAGACGTTCCTTAAGCTTGACTCTGTGATCAACAGCAACACCGTAACTGACAGAATTTTTCCCCCAAGGGATGATTTTATCATCCAGATTGAAGACGGTTGGTTCTTGACGGCACTGAACGAGTAAAAAGCTTGGGCTAAGGTTTGGGCAGGATCAGGGCTCTGGAATACACACAGCTAGCCGAGGAGAAGAAGAAGTTCGGATTTATACCCTGCCCTTCTCTCCTGTAAGGAGACTCAAGGGGGCTGACAAGCTCCTTTCCTTTCCTCTCCCCACAACAGACACCTTGTGAGGTAGGTGGGGCTGGGAGAGTTTTGAGAGAAGTGTGACTAGCCCAGGGTCACCCAGCTGGCTTCATGTGGAGGAGCAGAGAATCACATCTGGTTCACCAGATAAGCCTCTGCCACTCGGGTGGAGGAATGGGGAATCAAGCCTGGTTCTCCAGGTTAGAATCCACCTGCTCTTATCCACTACACCAGGGGTCTGCAACCTGCAGCTCTCCAGATGTTCATGAACTGCAATTCCCATCAGCCCCTGGCAGGGGCTGATGGGAATTGTAGTTCATGAACATCTGGGGAGCTGCAGATTGTAGACCCCTGCACTACACCACACAGAGGAGGGAGAAGCTTTGACAGCTGATCAACCAAGGAAGACAGAGGGCTGGGTCCTCCTCTGTCCCCAAACCCTCGTGGCTCTACAGCCCCCCTCACCAAAAAAAAGGCCAAGGAGCCAGAAGAATCTGAATCTAAGAAGCCATCTCCTTCAGCAGCAGTGGCATAGGAGGTTAAGAGCTCATGTATCTAATCTGGAGGAACCGGGTTTGATTCCCAGCTCTGCCGCCTGAGCTGTGGAGGCTTATCTGGGGGATTCAGATTAGCCTGTAAACTCCCACACACGCCAGGTGAGTGACCTTGGGCTAGTCACAGCTTCTCGGAGCTCTCTCAGCCCCACCTACCTCACAGGGTGTTTGTTGTGAGGGGGGAAGGGCAAGGAGATTGTAAGCCCTTTTGAGTCTCCTGCAGGAGAGAAAGGGGGGGATATAAATCCAAAACTCTTCTTCTTCTGTGCCGACACGGGACGAAGTCCTCCAGCATCCATTCTCATACATGAGTTTCAGAAGGGACTACTAGAACTTGGGAAGTAGCCCTCACCCTCCAGGCACTAGAACTTGGGAAGGGACTACTAGAACTTGGGAAGTAGCCCTCACCCTCCAGGCATGCCGGCCAAACTTGGAGGTCTCAGGCATCCAAGTCCAAAAGGATGTCAAAGCGGTAAGTTGTGGAGGGTGAGAGCCAACAGAGCTGGACTGGACACAGTGATACGGCAGCTCTGTTGGCTTCACGCATACTCAATTAGACAAGATAGGGAAGGCTGCCATTATTTCAAAGGCGCTTGGGCAAGGAAGGTTTAAATATATCCCTGATGGGTTGTGTGGAGCCATTTCCAGCTGCTACAATTCTGCCAAATACCGAGCAGCACTCCACTTGTCCAGAGCTACCAAGGAATCTACCAAGCCAGATTCGTTTCACTGGTTTCTTGCACACCAGAAACATCAGGGTCTCTGTCAGGCTTAAGTTATCAAAAAAGTTAAAACGTTCCAGTGAATGGGCAACTCTGAGCAGCGCTGGCGTCGGCTGGGAATAGCAGGAGCAATAATTCTGGGCTACAGGTCAGGGGCAAAATCCTTTTCCCCGCTGTAAAAACCTTCTCTGAAATTACGACTTGACAGCCATCCATTCCAGCTAGCAAGTGAGTATTTTTAACCTCCCAGGAAGGTGGTTCAGGACTACCGATTTCGCTCCACCTTTTGGCCATCCATCCTACACAGCTGAAAATAGCAGAGCAGCCGGCAGAACCTACACAGAGCTCCAAGGTCTGTGCAGGCTCCTCCTTGCAGGCTCCTCTTGAATCTGACTTCACGAAGGCCTCAGAGCTCCAACCTGCAGGATTCATGACAGCCCTGCAAGAAACATCCCCTTTGCTAAAACCCCTGTGGGTTCTGTCCTGAAAAACACAAGGCTCACAAACTTTAGTAAACTAGTGTCGGAGCAGGAAATGGGGCCGCCCGCCTGACCACATCCCCCTCTACTGTAGGAGCCTGCAATTTCGAAATAATTTCAATTTCGGACCTTTGCAATCAATGGCATCTACATTTTGCACCCTTGCGTGACCAGGAAACAACCTACAAATTTTCTTCTGCTAAGAAGCACAGGTTGTATTGTCGAAGGCTTTCACGGCTGGAATCACTGGGGTGCTGTGTGGTTTCCGGGCTGTATGGCCGTGTTCTAGCAGCATTCTCTCCTGACGTTTCGCCTGCATCTGTGGCTGGCATCTTCAGATCCTCTGAAGATGCCAGCCACAGATGCTGGGGTGGGGGGGGGGGGGGGTGGGGGGGGGGGGGGGTGGGGGGGGGGGGGGGTGGGGGGGGGGGGGGGTGGGGGGGGGGGGGGGTGGGGGGGGGGGGGGGTGGGGGGGGGGGGGGGTGGGGGGGGGGGGGGGTGGGGGGGGGGGGGGGTGGGGGGGGGGGGGGGTGGGGGGGGGGGGGGGTGGGGGGGGGGGGGGGTGGGGGGGGGGGGGGGTGGGGGGGGGGGGGGGTGGGGGGGGGGGGGGGTGGGGGGGGGGGGGGGTGGGGGGGGGGGGGGGTGGGGGGGGGGGGGGGTGGGGGGGGGGGGGGGTGGGGGGGGGGGGGGGTGGGGGGGGGGGGGGGTGGGGGGGGGGGGGGGTGGGGGGGGGGGGGGGTGGGGGGGGGGGGGGGTGGGGGGGGGGGGGGGTGGGGGGGGGGGGGGGTGGGGGGGGGGGGGGGTGGGGGGGGGGGGGGGTGGGGGGGGGGGGGGGTGGGGGGGGGGGGGGGTGGGGGGGGGGGGGGGTGGGGGGGGGGGGGGGTGGGGGGGGGGGGGGGTGGGGGGGGGGGGGGGTGGGGGGGGGGGGGGGTGGGGGGGGGGGGGGGTGGGGGGGGGGGGGGGTGGGGGGGGGGGGGGGTGGGGGGGGGGGGGGGTGGGGGGGGGGGGGGGTGGGGGGGGGGGGGGGTGGGGGGGGGGGGGGGTGGGGGGGGGGGGGGGTGGGGGGGGGGGGGGGTGGGGGGGGGGGGGGGTGGGGGGGGGGGGGGGTGGGGGGGGGGGGGGGTGGGGGGGGGGGGGGGTGGGGGGGGGGGGGGGTGGGGGGGGGGGGGGGTGGGGGGGGGGGGGGGTGGGGGGGGGGGGGGGTGGGGGGGGGGGGGGGTGGGGGGGGGGGGGGGTGGGGGGGGGGGGGGGTGGGGGGGGGGGGGGGTGGGGGGGGGGGGGGGTGGGGGGGGGGGGGGGTGGGGGGGGGGGGGGGTGGGGGGGGGGGGGGGTGGGGGGGGGGGGGGGTGGGGGGGGGGGGGGGTGGGGGGGGGGGGGGGTGGGGGGGGGGGGGGGTGGGGGGGGGGGGGGGTGGGGGGGGGGGGGGGTGGGGGGGGGGGGGGGTGGGGGGGGGGGGGGGTGGGGGGGGGGGGGGGTGGGGGGGGGGGGGGGTGGGGGGGGGGGGGGGTGGGGGGGGGGGGGGGTGGGGGGGGGGGGGGGTGGGGGGGGGGGGGGGTGGGGGGGGGGGGGGGTGGGGGGGGGGGGGGGTGGGGGGGGGGGGGGGTGGGGGGGGGGGGGGGTGGGGGGGGGGGGGGGTGGGGGGGGGGGGGGGTGGGGGGGGGGGGGGGTGGGGGGGGGGGGGGGTGGGGGGGGGGGGGGGTGGGGGGGGGGGGGGGTGGGGGGGGGGGGGGGTGGGGGGGGGGGGGGGTGGGGGGGGGGGGGGGTGGGGGGGGGGGGGGGTGGGGGGGGGGGGGGGTGGGGGGGGGGGGGGGTGGGGGGGGGGGGGGGTGGGGGGGGGGGGGGGTGGGGGGGGGGGGGGGTGGGGGGGGGGGGGGGTGGGGGGGGGGGGGGGTGGGGGGGGGGGGGGGTGGGGGGGGGGGGGGGTGGGGGGGGGGGGGGGTGGGGGGGGGGGGGGGTGGGGGGGGGGGGGGGTGGGGGGGGGGGGGGGTGGGGGGGGGGGGGGGTGGGGGGGGGGGGGGGTGGGGGGGGGGGGGGGTGGGGGGGGGGGGGGGTGGGGGGGGGGGGGGGTGGGGGGGGGGGGGGGTGGGGGGGGGGGGGGGTGGGGGGGGGGGGGGGTGGGGGGGGGGGGGGGTGGGGGGGGGGGGGGGTGGGGGGGGGGGGGGGTGGGGGGGGGGGGGGGTGGGGGGGGGGGGGGGTGGGGGGGGGGGGGGGTGGGGGGGGGGGGGGGTGGGGGGGGGGGGGGGTGGGGGGGGGGGGGGGTGGGGGGGGGGGGGGGTGGGGGGGGGGGGGGGTGGGGGGGGGGGGGGGTGGGGGGGGGGGGGGGTGGGGGGGGGGGGGGGTGGGGGGGGGGGGGGGTGGGGGGGGGGGGGGGTGGGGGGGGGGGGGGGTGGGGGGGGGGGGGGGTGGGGGGGGGGGGGGGTGGGGGGGGGGGGGGGTGGGGGGGGGGGGGGGTGGGGGGGGGGGGGGGTGGGGGGGGGGGGGGGTGGGGGGGGGGGGGGGTGGGGGGGGGGGGGGGTGGGGGGGGGGGGGGGTGGGGGGGGGGGGGGGTGGGGGGGGGGGGGGGTGGGGGGGGGGGGGGGTGGGGGGGGGGGGGGGTGGGGGGGGGGGGGGGTGGGGGGGGGGGGGGGTGGGGGGGGGGGGGGGTGGGGGGGGGGGGGGGTGGGGGGGGGGGGGGGTGGGGGGGGGGGGGGGTGGGGGGGGGGGGGGGTGGGGGGGGGGGGGGGTGGGGGGGGGGGGGGGTGGGGGGGGGGGGGGGTGGGGGGGGGGGGGGGTGGGGGGGGGGGGGGGTGGGGGGGGGGGGGGGTGGGGGGGGGGGGGGGTGGGGGGGGGGGGGGGTGGGGGGGGGGGGGGGTGGGGGGGGGGGGGGGTGGGGGGGGGGGGGGGTGGGGGGGGGGGGGGGTGGGGGGGGGGGGGGGTGGGGGGGGGGGGGGGTGGGGGGGGGGGGGGGTGGGGGGGGGGGGGGGTGGGGGGGGGGGGGGGTGGGGGGGGGGGGGGGTGGGGGGGGGGGGGGGTGGGGGGGGGGGGGGGTGGGGGGGGGGGGGGGTGGGGGGGGGGGGGGGTGGGGGGGGGGGGGGGTGGGGGGGGGGGGGGGTGGGGGGGGGGGGGGGTGGGGGGGGGGGGGGGTGGGGGGGGGGGGGGGTGGGGGGGGGGGGGGGTGGGGGGGGGGGGGGGTGGGGGGGGGGGGGGGTGGGGGGGGGGGGGGGTGGGGGGGGGGGGGGGTGGGGGGGGGGGGGGGTGGGGGGGGGGGGGGGTGGGGGGGGGGGGGGGTGGGGGGGGGGGGGGGTGGGGGGGGGGGGGGGTGGGGGGGGGGGGGGGTGGGGGGGGGGGGGGGTGGGGGGGGGGGGGGGTGGGGGGGGGGGGGGGTGGGGGGGGGGGGGGGTGGGGGGGGGGGGGGGTGGGGGGGGGGGGGGGTGGGGGGGGGGGGGGGTGGGGGGGGGGGGGGGTGGGGGGGGGGGGGGGTGGGGGGGGGGGGGGGTGGGGGGGGGGGGGGGTGGGGGGGGGGGGGGGTGGGGGGGGGGGGGGGTGGGGGGGGGGGGGGGTGGGGGGGGGGGGGGGTGGGGGGGGGGGGGGGTGGGGGGGGGGGGGGGTGGGGGGGGGGGGGGGTGGGGGGGGGGGGGGGTGGGGGGGGGGGGGGGTGGGGGGGGGGGGGGGTGGGGGGGGGGGGGGGTGGGGGGGGGGGGGGGTGGGGGGGGGGGGGGGTGGGGGGGGGGGGGGGTGGGGGGGGGGGGGGGTGGGGGGGGGGGGGGGTGGGGGGGGGGGGGGGTGGGGGGGGGGGGGGGTGGGGGGGGGGGGGGGTGGGGGGGGGGGGGGGTGGGGGGGGGGGGGGGTGGGGGGGGGGGGGGGTGGGGGGGGGGGGGGGTGGGGGGGGGGGGGGGTGGGGGGGGGGGGGGGTGGGGGGGGGGGGGGGTGGGGGGGGGGGGGGGTGGGGGGGGGGGGGGGTGGGGGGGGGGGGGGGTGGGGGGGGGGGGGGGTGGGGGGGGGGGGGGGTGGGGGGGGGGGGGGGTGGGGGGGGGGGGGGGTGGGGGGGGGGGGGGGTGGGGGGGGGGGGGGGTGGGGGGGGGGGGGGGTGGGGGGGGGGGGGGGTGGGGGGGGGGGGGGGTGGGGGGGGGGGGGGGTGGGGGGGGGGGGGGGTGGGGGGGGGGGGGGGTGGGGGGGGGGGGGGGTGGGGGGGGGGGGGGGTGGGGGGGGGGGGGGGTGGGGGGGGGGGGGGGTGGGGGGGGGGGGGGGTGGGGGGGGGGGGGGGTGGGGGGGGGGGGGGGTGGGGGGGGGGGGGGGTGGGGGGGGGGGGGGGTGGGGGGGGGGGGGGGTGGGGGGGGGGGGGGGTGGGGGGGGGGGGGGGTGGGGGGGGGGGGGGGTGGGGGGGGGGGGGGGTGGGGGGGGGGGGGGGTGGGGGGGGGGGGGGGTGGGGGGGGGGGGGGGTGGGGGGGGGGGGGGGTGGGGGGGGGGGGGGGTGGGGGGGGGGGGGGGTGGGGGGGGGGGGGGGTGGGGGGGGGGGGGGGTGGGGGGGGGGGGGGGTGGGGGGGGGGGGGGGTGGGGGGGGGGGGGGGTGGGGGGGGGGGGGGGTGGGGGGGGGGGGGGGTGGGGGGGGGGGGGGGTGGGGGGGGGGGGGGGTGGGGGGGGGGGGGGGTGGGGGGGGGGGGGGGTGGGGGGGGGGGGGGGTGGGGGGGGGGGGGGGTGGGGGGGGGGGGGGGTGGGGGGGGGGGGGGGTGGGGGGGGGGGGGGGTGGGGGGGGGGGGGGGTGGGGGGGGGGGGGGGTGGGGGGGGGGGGGGGTGGGGGGGGGGGGGGGTGGGGGGGGGGGGGGGTGGGGGGGGGGGGGGGTGGGGGGGGGGGGGGGTGGGGGGGGGGGGGGGTGGGGGGGGGGGGGGGTGGGGGGGGGGGGGGGTGGGGGGGGGGGGGGGTGGGGGGGGGGGGGGGTGGGGGGGGGGGGGGGTGGGGGGGGGGGGGGGTGGGGGGGGGGGGGGGTGGGGGGGGGGGGGGGTGGGGGGGGGGGGGGGTGGGGGGGGGGGGGGGTGGGGGGGGGGGGGGGTGGGGGGGGGGGGGGGTGGGGGGGGGGGGGGGTGGGGGGGGGGGGGGGTGGGGGGGGGGGGGGGTGGGGGGGGGGGGGGGTGGGGGGGGGGGGGGGTGGGGGGGGGGGGGGGTGGGGGGGGGGGGGGGTGGGGGGGGGGGGGGGTGGGGGGGGGGGGGGGTGGGGGGGGGGGGGGGTGGGGGGGGGGGGGGGTGGGGGGGGGGGGGGGTGGGGGGGGGGGGGGGTGGGGGGGGGGGGGGGTGGGGGGGGGGGGGGGTGGGGGGGGGGGGGGGTGGGGGGGGGGGGGGGTGGGGGGGGGGGGGGGTGGGGGGGGGGGGGGGTGGGGGGGGGGGGGGGTGGGGGGGGGGGGGGGTGGGGGGGGGGGGGGGTGGGGGGGGGGGGGGGTGGGGGGGGGGGGGGGTGGGGGGGGGGGGGGGTGGGGGGGGGGGGGGGTGGGGGGGGGGGGGGGTGGGGGGGGGGGGGGGTGGGGGGGGGGGGGGGTGGGGGGGGGGGGGGGTGGGGGGGGGGGGGGGTGGGGGGGGGGGGGGGTGGGGGGGGGGGGGGGTGGGGGGGGGGGGGGGTGGGGGGGGGGGGGGGTGGGGGGGGGGGGGGGTGGGGGGGGGGGGGGGTGGGGGGGGGGGGGGGTGGGGGGGGGGGGGGGTGGGGGGGGGGGGGGGTGGGGGGGGGGGGGGGTGGGGGGGGGGGGGGGTGGGGGGGGGGGGGGGTGGGGGGGGGGGGGGGTGGGGGGGGGGGGGGGTGGGGGGGGGGGGGGGTGGGGGGGGGGGGGGGTGGGGGGGGGGGGGGGTGGGGGGGGGGGGGGGTGGGGGGGGGGGGGGGTGGGGGGGGGGGGGGGTGGGGGGGGGGGGGGGTGGGGGGGGGGGGGGGTGGGGGGGGGGGGGGGTGGGGGGGGGGGGGGGTGGGGGGGGGGGGGGGTGGGGGGGGGGGGGGGTGGGGGGGGGGGGGGGTGGGGGGGGGGGGGGGTGGGGGGGGGGGGGGGTGGGGGGGGGGGGGGGTGGGGGGGGGGGGGGGTGGGGGGGGGGGGGGGTGGGGGGGGGGGGGGGTGGGGGGGGGGGGGGGTGGGGGGGGGGGGGGGTGGGGGGGGGGGGGGGTGGGGGGGGGGGGGGGTGGGGGGGGGGGGGGGTGGGGGGGGGGGGGGGTGGGGGGGGGGGGGGGTGGGGGGGGGGGGGGGTGGGGGGGGGGGGGGGTGGGGGGGGGGGGGGGTGGGGGGGGGGGGGGGTGGGGGGGGGGGGGGGTGGGGGGGGGGGGGGGTGGGGGGGGGGGGGGGTGGGGGGGGGGGGGGGTGGGGGGGGGGGGGGGTGGGGGGGGGGGGGGGTGGGGGGGGGGGGGGGTGGGGGGGGGGGGGGGTGGGGGGGGGGGGGGGTGGGGGGGGGGGGGGGTGGGGGGGGGGGGGGGTGGGGGGGGGGGGGGGTGGGGGGGGGGGGGGGTGGGGGGGGGGGGGGGTGGGGGGGGGGGGGGGTGGGGGGGGGGGGGGGTGGGGGGGGGGGGGGGTGGGGGGGGGGGGGGGTGGGGGGGGGGGGGGGTGGGGGGGGGGGGGGGTGGGGGGGGGGGGGGGTGGGGGGGGGGGGGGGTGGGGGGGGGGGGGGGTGGGGGGGGGGGGGGGTGGGGGGGGGGGGGGGTGGGGGGGGGGGGGGGTGGGGGGGGGGGGGGGTGGGGGGGGGGGGGGGTGGGGGGGGGGGGGGGTGGGGGGGGGGGGGGGTGGGGGGGGGGGGGGGTGGGGGGGGGGGGGGGTGGGGGGGGGGGGGGGTGGGGGGGGGGGGGGGTGGGGGGGGGGGGGGGTGGGGGGGGGGGGGGGTGGGGGGGGGGGGGGGTGGGGGGGGGGGGGGGTGGGGGGGGGGGGGGGTGGGGGGGGGGGGGGGTGGGGGGGGGGGGGGGTGGGGGGGGGGGGGGGTGGGGGGGGGGGGGGGTGGGGGGGGGGGGGGGTGGGGGGGGGGGGGGGTGGGGGGGGGGGGGGGTGGGGGGGGGGGGGGGTGGGGGGGGGGGGGGGTGGGGGGGGGGGGGGGTGGGGGGGGGGGGGGGTGGGGGGGGGGGGGGGTGGGGGGGGGGGGGGGTGGGGGGGGGGGGGGGTGGGGGGGGGGGGGGGTGGGGGGGGGGGGGGGTGGGGGGGGGGGGGGGTGGGGGGGGGGGGGGGTGGGGGGGGGGGGGGGTGGGGGGGGGGGGGGGTGGGGGGGGGGGGGGGTGGGGGGGGGGGGGGGTGGGGGGGGGGGGGGGTGGGGGGGGGGGGGGGTGGGGGGGGGGGGGGGTGGGGGGGGGGGGGGGTGGGGGGGGGGGGGGGTGGGGGGGGGGGGGGGTGGGGGGGGGGGGGGGTGGGGGGGGGGGGGGGTGGGGGGGGGGGGGGGTGGGGGGGGGGGGGGGTGGGGGGGGGGGGGGGTGGGGGGGGGGGGGGGTGGGGGGGGGGGGGGGTGGGGGGGGGGGGGGGTGGGGGGGGGGGGGGGTGGGGGGGGGGGGGGGTGGGGGGGGGGGGGGGTGGGGGGGGGGGGGGGTGGGGGGGGGGGGGGGTGGGGGGGGGGGGGGGTGGGGGGGGGGGGGGGTGGGGGGGGGGGGGGGTGGGGGGGGGGGGGGGTGGGGGGGGGGGGGGGTGGGGGGGGGGGGGGGTGGGGGGGGGGGGGGGTGGGGGGGGGGGGGGGTGGGGGGGGGGGGGGGTGGGGGGGGGGGGGGGTGGGGGGGGGGGGGGGTGGGGGGGGGGGGGGGTGGGGGGGGGGGGGGGTGGGGGGGGGGGGGGGTGGGGGGGGGGGGGGGTGGGGGGGGGGGGGGGTGGGGGGGGGGGGGGGTGGGGGGGGGGGGGGGTGGGGGGGGGGGGGGGTGGGGGGGGGGGGGGGTGGGGGGGGGGGGGGGTGGGGGGGGGGGGGGGTGGGGGGGGGGGGGGGTGGGGGGGGGGGGGGGTGGGGGGGGGGGGGGGTGGGGGGGGGGGGGGGTGGGGGGGGGGGGGGGTGGGGGGGGGGGGGGGTGGGGGGGGGGGGGGGTGGGGGGGGGGGGGGGTGGGGGGGGGGGGGGGTGGGGGGGGGGGGGGGTGGGGGGGGGGGGGGGTGGGGGGGGGGGGGGGTGGGGGGGGGGGGGGGTGGGGGGGGGGGGGGGTGGGGGGGGGGGGGGGTGGGGGGGGGGGGGGGTGGGGGGGGGGGGGGGTGGGGGGGGGGGGGGGTGGGGGGGGGGGGGGGTGGGGGGGGGGGGGGGTGGGGGGGGGGGGGGGTGGGGGGGGGGGGGGGTGGGGGGGGGGGGGGGTGGGGGGGGGGGGGGGTGGGGGGGGGGGGGGGTGGGGGGGGGGGGGGGTGGGGGGGGGGGGGGGTGGGGGGGGGGGGGGGTGGGGGGGGGGGGGGGTGGGGGGGGGGGGGGGTGGGGGGGGGGGGGGGTGGGGGGGGGGGGGGGTGGGGGGGGGGGGGGGTGGGGGGGGGGGGGGGTGGGGGGGGGGGGGGGTGGGGGGGGGGGGGGGTGGGGGGGGGGGGGGGTGGGGGGGGGGGGGGGTGGGGGGGGGGGGGGGTGGGGGGGGGGGGGGGTGGGGGGGGGGGGGGGTGGGGGGGGGGGGGGGTGGGGGGGGGGGGGGGTGGGGGGGGGGGGGGGTGGGGGGGGGGGGGGGTGGGGGGGGGGGGGGGTGGGGGGGGGGGGGGGTGGGGGGGGGGGGGGGTGGGGGGGGGGGGGGGTGGGGGGGGGGGGGGGTGGGGGGGGGGGGGGGTGGGGGGGGGGGGGGGTGGGGGGGGGGGGGGGTGGGGGGGGGGGGGGGTGGGGGGGGGGGGGGGTGGGGGGGGGGGGGGGTGGGGGGGGGGGGGGGTGGGGGGGGGGGGGGGTGGGGGGGGGGGGGGGTGGGGGGGGGGGGGGGTGGGGGGGGGGGGGGGTGGGGGGGGGGGGGGGTGGGGGGGGGGGGGGGTGGGGGGGGGGGGGGGTGGGGGGGGGGGGGGGTGGGGGGGGGGGGGGGTGGGGGGGGGGGGGGGTGGGGGGGGGGGGGGGTGGGGGGGGGGGGGGGTGGGGGGGGGGGGGGGTGGGGGGGGGGGGGGGTGGGGGGGGGGGGGGGTGGGGGGGGGGGGGGGTGGGGGGGGGGGGGGGTGGGGGGGGGGGGGGGTGGGGGGGGGGGGGGGTGGGGGGGGGGGGGGGTGGGGGGGGGGGGGGGTGGGGGGGGGGGGGGGTGGGGGGGGGGGGGGGTGGGGGGGGGGGGGGGTGGGGGGGGGGGGGGGTGGGGGGGGGGGGGGGTGGGGGGGGGGGGGGGTGGGGGGGGGGGGGGGTGGGGGGGGGGGGGGGTGGGGGGGGGGGGGGGTGGGGGGGGGGGGGGGTGGGGGGGGGGGGGGGTGGGGGGGGGGGGGGGTGGGGGGGGGGGGGGGTGGGGGGGGGGGGGGGTGGGGGGGGGGGGGGGTGGGGGGGGGGGGGGGTGGGGGGGGGGGGGGGTGGGGGGGGGGGGGGGTGGGGGGGGGGGGGGGTGGGGGGGGGGGGGGGTGGGGGGGGGGGGGGGTGGGGGGGGGGGGGGGTGGGGGGGGGGGGGGGTGGGGGGGGGGGGGGGTGGGGGGGGGGGGGGGTGGGGGGGGGGGGGGGTGGGGGGGGGGGGGGGTGGGGGGGGGGGGGGGTGGGGGGGGGGGGGGGTGGGGGGGGGGGGGGGTGGGGGGGGGGGGGGGTGGGGGGGGGGGGGGGTGGGGGGGGGGGGGGGTGGGGGGGGGGGGGGGTGGGGGGGGGGGGGGGTGGGGGGGGGGGGGGGTGGGGGGGGGGGGGGGTGGGGGGGGGGGGGGGTGGGGGGGGGGGGGGGTGGGGGGGGGGGGGGGTGGGGGGGGGGGGGGGTGGGGGGGGGGGGGGGTGGGGGGGGGGGGGGGTGGGGGGGGGGGGGGGTGGGGGGGGGGGGGGGTGGGGGGGGGGGGGGGTGGGGGGGGGGGGGGGTGGGGGGGGGGGGGGGTGGGGGGGGGGGGGGGTGGGGGGGGGGGGGGGTGGGGGGGGGGGGGGGTGGGGGGGGGGGGGGGTGGGGGGGGGGGGGGGTGGGGGGGGGGGGGGGTGGGGGGGGGGGGGGGTGGGGGGGGGGGGGGGTGGGGGGGGGGGGGGGTGGGGGGGGGGGGGGGTGGGGGGGGGGGGGGGTGGGGGGGGGGGGGGGTGGGGGGGGGGGGGGGTGGGGGGGGGGGGGGGTGGGGGGGGGGGGGGGTGGGGGGGGGGGGGGGTGGGGGGGGGGGGGGGTGGGGGGGGGGGGGGGTGGGGGGGGGGGGGGGTGGGGGGGGGGGGGGGTGGGGGGGGGGGGGGGTGGGGGGGGGGGGGGGTGGGGGGGGGGGGGGGTGGGGGGGGGGGGGGGTGGGGGGGGGGGGGGGGGGGGGGGGGGGGGGGGAGGGGGGGGGGGGGGGGGGGGAGGGGGGGGGTTGGGGGGGGGGCGGGGGGGGGGAGTCCATAACATCTGGAGTGCCAAAGGTTCACCACCACGGGACTAGATGACCCACATGGAACCATAGAGTTGGAAGAGACCCCAAGATCTATCAAGTCCAACCTGCTGCAATGCAGGAACACACACAGCCCCTTCCAACTCTATGATTCTATGAAGAGCGTTCCAGCGTATCCAGGAACAGACCTGCACCTTGAAGGCCGGCAGCCACAACTGCCCCAGAACCCCAAATCATTGCATCTCTGTTTCTAAACCTCTAACCCCAACAGAATTGCCCTGAAACTACAAGAGAACAAAAGGTTACTTGAATTCCCATCCAAGAAGCAATGTTTCTGTTCTAGCCCAGAATTCAGACAGCCCTGCCATTTCCTAAGGGGAAAGCAGCCTGTCCAACATCCACCCCGACCCTTTGCTGCCACCCCGGCCCCCAAATGGAGAGGCTGGAGCCTGTCTGCTACCTTGAAAGAGAGATCTCCGTTCTCCTCCAAGAGCTGGTTCATTTTCCGGTCCGTCTGGCCCTTGTCGGTTTTCAGATCTTGACACTGCTTCAAGGCCTCGTGCAGGCGCATGAGGAGACTGAGGGAGAAAGACAGGCGCGGCTCTCAACAGAAGCAAGCCCAGGGGAGGGGGGGAGGGAGCCATGTTGGGATGTTACGTCAGAGGACAACGGCAGAATCTCAGAGCATCTCAAAGACGAATGCAGGCAGTTGCCTGGACTCAGATGCAGAACCTCCCAATGCAGGGCTCTCAGAAGTGGCTCCTCACGAGGAAGCAGAAACTGACCACACTGTTCCGCCAGAGCAGGCTACTCATGAGGAAGTTTCAGGCAGCAGAATCAGCTACCAGCCCTTCCTCAGCTGACACCACAGGCTGAGAGAACTCCCACGGTACTCCATCAAGTCCTGTGATGAGCCAGCTGGGGAAAGGAGGCGGAGACAGCAGCAGTTACAGAGCCAACGGAAGAGTGCCGCCAGGGGTGGCCCAACAGCAGAGCCTGCATCGGAAGAAGACCAACTCCTTGCAGGATCTCTGCTGCAGCAATCAAGCCTCTCCACAGAAGCCCTGCTTGGAGCTTGGCTCTGCCTGGGTGGAAACGGCGTCATGCAGTGGTTAAGAGAGTGGGACTAGTACCTGGAAGATCCAGATTCAAATCCCCGCTCTGCAATGGAAGTCTGCTGGGCGTAGAAGGTTAAGAGCTTGTGTATCTAATCTGGAGGAACCGGGTTTGATTCCCAGCTCTGCCGCCTGAGCTGTGGAGGCTTATCTGGGGAATTCAGATTAGCCTGTGCACTCCCACACACGCCAGCTGGGTGACCTTGGGCTAGTCACAGCTTCTCGGAGCTCTCTCAGCCCCACCCACCTCACAGGGTGTTTGTTGTGAGGGGGGAAGGGCAAGGAGATTGTCAGCCCCTTTGAGTCTCCTGCAGGAGAGAAAGGGGGGATAGAAATCCAAACTCTTCTTCTTCTTCTAAACTTGGGCCAGTCACTCTCTCTCAGCCTGACTAACCTCACAGGGTTGTTGTGAGGATGAAGTGGAAAAGAAGGGAATGGTGTAAGCCATTTGGGAGTCCCTTTTGTGGGAAAAGGTGGGGTAGAAATGGAGGCGAGCAGGTGGACAGGGTGGGGGTGCGCGTGAGGGGCCGATCGGAAGCATCAAGGAAGGCAGCCTGGGAAATACCTTTCGTTCCTCTCTCGGAGCTCCTCCAACTCCTTGGGCTCCACCTGGTCAGCCGCTTGTCTCTCGAGTCGAGTCAGGCGGTCGATCCGCTGCTTCATGACCAGCATCTGTGTATCTGGAGCAGAACAGTCACAAAGAGAGTAGCGGTGAGCAGCCGAAGAAGCGCCATTTCACTCCCGGCCACCGAGAAACCAGGCGGAACGCTCTCATTTTTTGCAAACGGTGTCATAGCCCAGCAATGGCGAACCTTTTCGAGGCCGAGTGCCCAAACTGCAACCCAAAATCCACTTATTTATCGCAAAGTGCCAACACGGCAATTTAACCTGAATGCTGAGGTTTCAGTTTAGAAAAAGCAGTTGGCTCCAAGGCATGCGTTACTCGGGAGTAAGCTTGGTGGTAGTCGGTGGCTTTGCTTTGAAGCAACCGTGTAACTCTTCGAACGGGTGAATCACAATCCTAGGAGGGTTTACTCAGAAGCAAGCCCCATTGCCGGCAACCAAGCTTACTCACGCTTTGGTTCTTCGCATGAAAATCAGTGGGGTTTAACAGCGCTTAACAGGGTTACCTACACTGCTTCCCCAAAACTAGGTCTTAGGTTTAATGCTAATAATTGAGCCCAGCGGCCCAGGCCTGCCTAGATATGTGTGTGTGTGTGTGTGGGTGGGTGGGTGGAGCGATTCCCCCCCACATGACGAACCCACAGAGAGGGCTCTGAGTTCCACCTCTGGCACCTGTGCCATAGGTTCGCCACCACAGTCATAGCCAGCTTGAATGTACAGGATGAGAGCTAGAGGAGTGGACCATCTGGCCAGTGCTCTGACCAACGAGCTCTCCAGACAGCAGCCCATTCAGCCAAGCATTGTCCACTCTGACTGGCAGCCGCTCTTCAAGGTCATCCACGATCAAATCTATATGCCAAGCAGGGCCCCTGCCAACTGAGCTGCAGCCTCTCCCCCTGAAGTCTGAAGGCAGCCACTGGACACGAAGCAGGAGGGGGGCTGTACCCTTCTCTATGCTGACACCGCAAAGCAAAGCTTCTGCCGCTGGATCGCTCTCCTCCAAGCAAGCCACTCTGAGAGGACAATTCAGAGCTCCCTGAACGCAGGCCTGGCCAGCTGGGTGTTGTGGTTAAGAGCAGGGGGATTCTAATCTGGAGAACCAAGTTTGATCCTCCACTCCTCCACTGGAACGACAGAGTTTCAGTGGTGGACTGGATTTGTTTCCCCACTCCTACCTATGAACCTTGCGGGGAGACCTTGGGCCACTCGTGGTTCTCTAGGAGTTCTTGTAGCCCTGCCTGCCTCACAAGAAGAAGAAGAAGAAGAAGAAGAAGAAGAAGAAGAAGAAGAAGAAGAAGAAGAAGAAGAAGAGGAAGAGGAGGAGGAGGAGGAAGAGGAGGAGGAGAAGAAGAAGAGGAAGAAGAGGAAGAGGAAGAGGAGGAGGAGGAGGAGAAGAAGAAGAAGAAGAGGAGGAGGAAGAAGAGGAAGAAGAAGAAGAAGAAGAGGAAGAAGAGGAGGAAGAGGAAGAGGAAGAGGAAGAAGAGGAGGAGGAGGAGGAGGAAGAAAAGAGGAAGAAGAGGAAGAAGAGTTTGGATTTATATCCCCCCTTTCTCTGCTGCAGGAGACTCAAAGGGGCTTCCAATCTCCTTGCCCTTCCCCCCTCACAACAAACACCCTGTGAGGTGGGTGGGGCTGAGAGAGCTCCGAGAAGCTGTGACTCGCCCAAGGTCACCCAGCTGGCGTGTGTGGGAGTGTCCAGGCTAATCTGAATTCCGCAGATAAGCCTCCACAGCTCAGGCGGCAGAGCTGGGAATCAAACCCAGTTCCTCCAGATTAGATACACGAGCTCTTAACCTCCTACGCCACTGCTGCTCCCCACAAGGTGTCTGTTGTGGGGAGAGGAAGGGAAAGGAGTGAGTGAGCTGTCTGGAGTCTCCTTACAGGAGAGGAAGGCAGGGTATCAATCCAAACGTTTCTTCTTTTCCTCCTCAGAAGGGTCAATAACCCAGCAAGACAAGAGGGTTGCCACAACTGCCCCGAAGACAAAAACCCGCAGGGAACGGCTCACCTTTCTCATCAAGGAGCTTGCGATTCTCCGCCAGTTCACGCTCCAGGTCATCCCGGTTCTCCCTCTCAGCCTCCAGCTGCTTCTTCAGCCTCCGCATCTGAAACTGGGGCGTCTGCATGATGTCACCCATGGGGGAGGGAGAGGACCTGCAAAGCGGCACTGGTCAGTTGCTCCCTAAGAAACATGCGACGAATGGCCTCTCTTAAGGCTCTCGGTGAAATTCCCGCCATATTTATCACAGGGCAACGATTCAGATTTGATAAGTTCTGGGGTGTTGTGGGGTTTCCAGGCTGAAGAGGCCAGACACAGATCCTCTGAAGAGGCCAGACACAGATGCAGGCGAAACGTCAGGAGAAAATGCTACTGGAACATGGCTGTACAACCCGGAAAACCCACAGCACACTAGAGATTCCAGCCGTGAAAGCCTTCGACAACAAATGGTAGAATTCACTGCCATCAGATGTAGTGATGGCCACAAGCACAGATGGCTTTAAAAAGGGCATTAGATTTCACGGAAGATGGGTCCGTCAATTGGTACTGGAATGCTACTGGAACACGGGCATACAGCCTGGAAACTCTACAACACTCAGATTATGAATGAATAGCGTGCGCCCTTTAAGAGCTTTCAAAGGTTGGACCGAAAAAGCACGTGACGCATGTGTGCTGCTCAGCGGCTTCTGTATATTATACAATCTAATTAAACATGCAAGCATGCATAAAATACAATTTTCAATCATACTTTTTCGCTTTCATTACAGGCAACCCCTTTGGGAGAGTTCCAGCGATATTAGTCCATTCCGCTGGATCCATTCGGTTCATTATTACAAGGATACAGTCTTTGTTATTGTCTTCCGTTCTTTCTATGCTTTTCCCATATCAATTGTTACAAGAGTTATGGATATATTCCCGAGATATTATTCTCAGGGTGCAAACTTATTCACCACTTCCACGACTGAAAACATTTGTAACCTCCCTCCGGAGTCCGTTCATGGATGGCGATTAAAGGAGCCTTGCCTCCACTTCGGAGTGTTCATTAAAGCAGAAGCTACGCGCGTTAGTTTAGTTTTTCGAATGCCTTCCTCAGCGCTCCATCATTTCATTATTCCCGTAACGTCTTACATTATCGCATCGTATATTTGCAATCACCCCAGTGATTCCGGCCATGAAAGATTTGGATAAGCTCTATTAAGAAATTCATAGCCAATCTGGAAGAACATAAGGAAGAGCCTGCTGGATCAGACCAGACTCCATCTAGTCCAGCACTCTGCTACTCGCAGTGGCCCACCAGGTGCCCTTGGGAGCTCACATGCAGGAGGTGAAAGCAAGGGCCTTCTGCTGCTGTTGCTCCTGAGCACCTGGTCTGCTAAGGTATTTGCAACCTCAGATTAAGGAGGATCAAGATTGGGAGCCATACACTGAATTCTCCTCCATCAAGCTGTCCAAGCCCCTTTGAAAGCTATCCAGGTGAGTGGCCATCACCACCTCCTGTGGCAGCATATTCCAAACACCAATCACATGTTGCGTGGAGAAATGTTTCCTTTTATTAGTCCTAATTCTCTCCCCCCGCCAGCATTTTCAATGCCCCCTGATTTTAGTATTGTGAGAAAGAGAGAAAAATTTCTCTGTCGACATTTTCGACCCCATGCATAATTTTATAGACTTCAGTCATATCCCCCCTCAGACGTCTCCTCTCCAAACTAAAGAGCCCCAAACAATGCAGCCTCTCCTCATGAGGAAGAGGGAAAGCCAATGGCCACCAAACAGCTCGAGAACCATGTCAGCTCAGTGGCTCCAACAGAATGTCATGAGGGATTTGTAAAGGATTCAATGGTGTTGATGAGCGGGTCAGCCGCCTGGCCTTGACTACATTCCACAACCCGGGCGATGGGCCAGCTTCTGCCGCAGAGACCTTATCTCTGCGAGGGAGATGAGACCTCCGTTCCCATGGGAATCCGGGAGGGGGGATGGGATGGACAGAGTTATAACCTGTGCCTCTGGCGGGAGACCTTATTCCTGCCACGGCGTGTACGTGAGCTTTCTAAGATGTCTGAATAAACGGTCTTTTACACCCAAAAAGCCTTTTATTTCTGCTTCTATGGAATTCCATACATTGTGGCAGGAATAAGGTCTGAGATCGGGTGACAGCCAGCCCCAATTGGGAGGGGGAGAGAACAGTGCGCGGAATATCCCGTAAGGCAGCTCCACCCCCCTCCCCGGGTAGGCGCGAAAGCGCATCAGCCAGTTTATTGGTTTTTCCGGGGAAAAAATGGACAGTGAAAGAGAAACGAGAAAAGAAATCGGCCCAACGGAGTTGCTTCGCGGACATCTTGAGGGGGGTGGAGAGGGCGGCCAAGTTCTTGTGATCCGACCAAACTTGAAAGGGGTGTTTAGCCCCCTCCAACCAGTGGCGCCAAGTGGAAAGTGCTACTTTGATGGCCGCAGTCTCTTTATCCCCTACAGTCCAGTTGAGCTCAGCACCGGAGAATTTCTTTGATAAATAAGCACACGGAACCAGCCTATCATCTTTATTTCTCTGCAACAGGGCTGCACCAAGCGCTTTGTCCGAGGCATCCACGTGAACCACAAACGGGCGATCTGGGTCAGGGTGTTTCAGGATAGGTTCGGTAGTAAAAGCTGATTTTAAAAGCTGAAAGGCTGTCTGACATTCTTTAGACCAGGAAAGGGGGGTCCCGGGCTTGGCAGCCTGTGGATCTTTACCCTTAGTGCGTAAGAGGTCTGTGAGTGGGAGAGTCAGTTCAGCGAATTGGGGTATAAAGTCACGATAGAAATTAGCAAACCCTAGGAAAGATTGGAGTTCCTTTCGATTGGTGGGGGCAGGCCATTGGAGGACTGCATCAACCTTAGCAGGATCCATTTTTAGCCCCTCGGGAGAGATCCGGTAACCCAAATAGTCGATAGAGGTTTGGTGGAAACAGCATTTAGAAAGTTTGGCAAAGAGGGAGTTGTTGAGCAAGCGTTTCAATACTTCCCGAACCAATGCTTCATGCTCCTCCATGGTTTGTGAATAAATTAAAACGTCATCTAAGTACACCACTACTCCCTTGTATAATAAATCATGGAGAACTTCGTTGATAAGGGCCATAAAAGCTCCGGGGGCCCCACTTAACCCGAATGGCATTATTAAGTACTCAAACTGTCCAAATTTCGTGTTAAATGCAGTCAAATGTTCATAGCCTTCCGCAATTCTGACCCTGTAGTAAGCTTCTCTCAAGTCCAACTTAGTAAAAATGCGTCCCTTGCCCAATGCATCTAAAAGGTCCTTGATTAATGGCAAAGGGTATTTATTGGACAGGGAGACCGCATTGAGTCCTCGGTAGTCTGTGCAGAGCCGTAAAGATCCATCCTTTTTTTTACAAACAATACAGGAGCAGCATGTGTGTGTTTGGTAGCCCGCCGTATGAACCCGCGAGCGAGGTTCTTGTCTAGGAAGGCACGAAGTTCCTTCTCCTCATTGGGACTCATGCGGTAGATTCTACCTTTGGGCAGTTGCGCCCCTGGCTGTATTACGATTTTGCAGTCAGTGTCTCTATGGGGTGGCAATTGATCGCATTCTTGCTCCTGAAATACTCTGGCTAAATCCTGGTAAGCTGGTGGAATGCCGGTAGAATCGGAAGCAATTAGAGCGTGCATCGCTGATGAAGCCGGGGGGGGGGGGGGTATGTCAGGAGAAGCCGAGTTTTCCCCCCAATTCATGTGTTCTCCGCAGGGAGGGTCAGTGAATTCTAAGATCCTTTCTTTCCAAATGAATTTTGGTTCATGCAACAACAACCATGGCATGCCCAGAACTATGGAGTGTTTGGCCACTGGCGCCAAAATAAAACTAATTTTCTCCCAATGGTCAGCGCAGCGGAGGAGAACCGGTTGCGTTTTGAACTGGGCCGGTCCTTCGATCCCGAGAGGGCTGCCGTCCATTTGGGTGAACGGTATGGGCTTAGCCAGGGGGACTCGGTCTAGACCTAGTTCCTCCGCCACCTGGGGCCGCATTAAACAATGGGAGCACCCAGAATCTACAAGGGCCGAGGCTATAATACGAGTATGCTTAGCGGGGTTGGCCAGAAACGCTTGAATCGTAATGGGAGCGCTGCCTTCACTCACCGCATCTGGAGTCGAACCCATATCCATGGGGGCTGAAGAGAGGCAAACAGCTGCTTCCCCCTCCTCCGGGTCGCCTTCTGTAACTCCCTTAGACGAGCCCGTTGGGGGCGGCCCGGATTTGCGTGGTGGCTTGGCAGATGGGGTGCGCGCGACCGGAGCGGTTGGCTTCTGTTTCTTCGGGCAGTTGGCGGCTAGATGACCCGGTCCTCCGCAGTAAAGACACAATCCCAGACGGCGACGGCGCTCGGAGGTGGTCTCGGTAGAGGCTGCTGGGCTTGACTTGGGGGTCGCAGCGGTGGGTTTTGGGCGTGGGTGGCCCCCGGCACGAGCGTACTCCAAACGAGACGCCACCTGGGATCCCAAGTCGATCCAATCAGCAATAGTGCGGGGGATACGAATTAGGAACACCGTTTCACGCAGTTTGCCGTCGACAGCATCCGAGAAGTATTCACATTTCATGCGCTCAGGCCACTCAGGAGGGAGTCGAGCAGCCGCCGCACGAAATTCACGGGCAAATTCTGCAAACGAGCGGTTGCCTTGCTGAATAGATTTGATGGTGCGGATGGCTTCATTTTCAGCACCCGGATCTTGGAAGCGAGCCCTTAAGGCTTGGAGGAACGCCGGCACCGTGCGAGTATCCTCATCTTGCAGATTCAAAAGAGTCACAAACCAGTCGGCTGCCGCCCCATCCAAGACGGAACCGATGTCCCGTATTTTTTCGCGTTCAGACTGGTATAAATCGTCATAGTCCTCCATGTGGGCATCGAGTTGTAGGATGAAGTAGGGAAGTTTGGAAGCGGTCCCATCGAAACGGGCAGGTATTGGAGGTCTGTAATATCCTCTCTCCACAGCCCTTGGCGCCCGCTGGGGCGGCGGTTGCGCAGGTTGAGGCAGCGGCGCAGGGGGGGCCGGAATCGGTGGAGGTGGAGGTACCAACGCCGGTGCCGCTGGTGTTCTGGTGGGAGCCGGTCCTTGGAAGGTGGCAGATGCGCGAGTAGCAGGACCCAGCAGCGTCGCCCCTCTGGCGTTGGCTGTACCAGTAACAGCGTAGACTCCAACTTGGGGCATCCTGTTCTGCTGTTTCTTCAGTTCCCTTTCCAAGGCGGCTAGCTCTCTCTCCTTGCGAGTCAATGCATCCTGGTGCGCATGCAAAGCTGCTTTCTCTCGTTCCAGTTTGGCCAGTTCGTCTCGTTGAACAGCTGCAGTTAGTTCACTTTGCGTACGCAAGGCCTGAACGCTTTCGCGTTGACGCTGTAAGTCCAGTTTGGAGTGTTCCAGGACTTTATCATGGACGGATAGGTTCTGCACATATTGCCGTTGCAGCGCGTCTTTGGCACGGTCCAATTCGAGTTGGATTTCTTTGCGCTGCTGTTCCCGGTCTCTTTGCAGGTTTTCACGCTCCTGCTGCAGCTGCTCTCGTTCCTCTTCCCATAGCTGGCGTTCACGGGCCCATGCTTCTTGGGCATCCCGTAGTCGGCCCACTTCCTCATCCCAGCTCTCTTTTGATGGGAGGGGGTATAGATCCGGGTGGGAATGCAGGCTTTCTTCGGATTCCTCTTCACCAGAACATATGACATCGTGCCCACCGGTGGCTCCACTGGGCACCTCAGGTGCAGCTGCTGATCCAGGATCTGGGGGCCACGGTGGATTCTTGGGAGCATCACCAAAATACGAGTCCAGGAATCGTTCCATGGACTCCTGCGTTGCCGCATGGAAGGTGGTCAGACCCGTCTCCTCCGTGACAGGCTGCATCTGAGGTTTGTAATCCACACGGAAACGGGCAGATATCCGATCCACAGGCGCTCGATCCATAGACAGCGCCCCAAACGACTCATGTAAGTCCACATGATCGTCTCCTCGTCCCTCGTCCCAACGGAGTAAGGGAAGACTCGTGTCGATACGAGGACGGGAAAGAGTTACCAGCGAGACCCGTTCTCCCGCCGGTTCCTCTAAATCCAGAAGGGAAAGCTCGGAGCCCTCTTTGGGGGCTACCGCACTTTCCACAGGAATATTCAACCTCTCCATGCCGAGACACCAGAGGTCCACTGCACTAGGAAGATAGATGAACTAGGATTCCTGCCACAATGTATGGAATTCCATAGAAGCAGAAATAAAAGGCTTTTTGGGTGTAAAAGACCGTTTATTCAGACATCTTAGAAAGCTCACGTACACGCCGTGGCAGGAATAAGGTCTCCCGCCAGAGGCACAAGTTATAACTCTGTCCATCCCATCCCCCCTCCCGGATTCCCATGGGAACGGAGGTCTCATCTCCCTCGCAGAGATAAGGTCTCTGCGGCAGAAGCTGGCCCATCGCCCGGGTTGTGGAATGTAGTCAAGGCCAGGCGGCTGACCCGCTCATCAACACCATTGAATCCTTTACAGGATTAGCAAAACAGCCACAGACACCCTCCCAGACACGGAGGATACAAAAACATCAAGCTCAGTGTATCCTTCGGGCGTCTAAGTCCTTCTAACCAAGATTCCAGAATGATCCATTGTCCCCTTTACTAGAGGCGTAGGGGGAGAAAATGACACCCGGGGCAACACCTGCTCTGCTCCCACCCCCTGGTGCCCCACTTAGCTGGCGGGAGTCTGCCGTGGGCTGCGGGGAGATGTGCGTGGGGGCCATTCTCCACACACAGTCATGTGACCAGCTGGCATGAGCCCGGGGACATGTGACCCAGCATGTCCCTGTGAGCGCTCCATCTCTGCCCTTTGCAGTCCCTCACATAAAATCCCAAAGATCCCTTTAAATTCCTGACTTTAAACCAGGGGTGTCGAACACGAGGCCTGGGAGCTGGATCCAGCCGCTTGAGAGGGCTTATCATTTGAGGCTGCCCCCCCCCCCCGCTCCTGATCAAGCCCCCCCAGTCACTCCCTCTCCTCGGCTCCTAACTGAATATTTGGCATCCCTTGTATAAGTAACTGCAGGAGCAAGATAATTACACCATTTGATTGCTGTACGTTAATACAGGGCAGCTGGGAAGTTAATTGGTTGATTGAGGGTGACCTTCAATGCTGCATATTATGGTGTAGCTTTTCCATGAGCCCTCTCTCTCCTCCCATTTTCCTCTCCCTTTCGCTCCTTGTCCTTATGCTGAGTGATTGTGTGCTGTCCTGTTGTATATTTTTTTCCTTGTGGGCTCATTTGTGTCGGCTTGTCTGCTTGCCGGTGCTTTTCAGCACGGGATTATTTTGTCTTTCTCTTTTTGCAAATATATATTCTTGTGGCCTGAATTTTTTATATTTAGAACTTTATCAACACTCCTTTTTGCATAACTCTGCTGCGTTTTCTCTGCTAAGGAACTGGGTAGTTTCGGTTCTTCTATCAGTAACAAATCAGTTTGGCACCGCTGCTTTAAACGATTTGGGGCCTGCAAGCACTCCTTAATGAGAACATAAGAAAGAGCCTGCTGGATCAGACCAGAGTCCATCTAGTCCAGCACTCTGCTACTCGCAGTGGCCCACCAGGTGCCTTTGGGAGCTCACCTGCAGGAGGTGAAAGCAATGGCCTTCTGCTGCTGCTGCTGCTGCTCCCGAGCACCTGGTCTGCTAAGGCATTTGCAGTCTGAGATCAAGGAGGATCAAGATTGGTAGCCACATATCGACTTCTCCTCCATCAATCTGTCCAAGTCCTTTTTAAAGCTATCCAGATGAGTGGCCATCACCCCCTCCTGTGGCAGAATATTACAAACACCAATCCCACGTTGCGTGAAGAAGTGTTTCCTTTTATTAGTCCTAATTCTTCCCCCCAGCATTTTCAATGAATGCCCCCTGGTTCTAGTATTGTGAGAAAGAGAGAGAAATTTCTCTCTTTCTCTCAGGGGCACGCATTCCAGCACCATCCATCCAGTTGTAACTAGCCTGTAACTAGCCACCAGGAAAGCAAAGGGTTAAAAAAAAAACCCAACTGTAGACAAAGCATGGCACAACTGAGCCCCCTGAGACCAAAGTACTGGAGACCTTTCAGAGCCTGGAGAAGTTTGGTGGCAAGGGCTTTGAAAGCCCCCCGCCCCCACTCCCCCTTCCAGGGGCACCGCAGATGGGGGTTGAGGAGGGGGCAGCAAGCTGCAGCCCCACTGGCTGCCGCCGCCTTGCCCCTCAAGCTCCATCAATAAAGGTTGGGCCGGGGGGTGGGGTGGCGTGGGGGCACAGCAGCTGCGGATAGCTGCGGGCAGGCCCACCAGCTGCTGTTGCCGCCCCACCCCCAGCAACCAGTCTGGAGCCGGTTGCTAAGTTTTTTATTTAATTTATTTTTTCGATTTATAAACCGCCCCATCCCCAAGGGGCTCTGGGCGGTTAACAACATTGATACAAACACAATTAAATAAGAGGTTCACAATAGTGACCACACAACAATCAATATCCAACCTGTGTTGCGCCGCCTGCATTGGCTTCCAGTTGAGTTCTGAATCATCTT
The DNA here is from genome assembly GCF_021028975.2 of Sphaerodactylus townsendi. Taxonomy (NCBI): domain Eukaryota; kingdom Metazoa; phylum Chordata; class Lepidosauria; order Squamata; family Sphaerodactylidae; genus Sphaerodactylus; species Sphaerodactylus townsendi. The sequence goes on along the minus strand of NC_059428.1, from coordinate 7,154,552 downwards.
CAAGGTGTGGGTGTTGACCTTTAAGGCCTTACGCGGCCTGGGACCCTCGTACCTCCGGGACCGCATTACCCCATATGTCCCCACTTGGCCTCTGCGTTGAGCAGAGGCCAATTTGCTGGTGGTTCCTGGCCCCTCAATGATGCGGCTGGCCTCCACTCGGGCCAGGGTTTTTCAGCCCTGGCCCCGCCTGGTGGAACACTCTCCCTCCAGCTGTCCGGGCCCTGCGGGATCTTGGTGAGTTCCGCAGGGCCTGCAAGACTGAGTTGTTCCGCCGGGCCTTTGGAGTGTCCAGTCACTGAGTGAGTGCCCCTTCTATTCCTCCGGTTGGAGTTCCCTTGCCATCTATGGGACCCACTTCTTCATTCTGCTCCCCCATCTTTGGGAGGGTTTTAATTGGGTTTTATTGCATGACGCCGTCTCTGTCAGTTTTATTGCTGTGTTTTAATTTTTAACTTAAGGGGGTTTGTTTGTATGGGTTGTAAGATGTAACTATGTTGTGCACCGCCCAGAGCCCTTCGGGGGTTGGGCGGTATATAAAACCCATAACTAACTAAATAAATAAACAAATAAATAAAGTACTAAAATCCATTAAAATCTATTAAAACAGTGGTTAATATAACAGTGACAGGCGTCCTATAGCCCAATTCATTAAAATCTCCCCAAAAAGAAGGAGGAGAGCCCAGACTCCTCTCTAGGAGGGTAACATAGATGTAACCAGGATTAAGATGGTAAGTGCATAAAGCGGGGGGGGGGGGGGGGGGGGGGGGGGGCCACTCAGCGACTGGACACTCCAAAGGCCCGGTGGAACAACTCAGTCTTACAGGCCCTGCAAAGTTATTTGAATCTCACCACTGGCTTGTACCCACCATGCCACGTCTGAATCCCAAAGGTGCCCGTAGCCTCAAAAAGATTGGGGAACTCAGATCTAGGACACGAGGACGCTCCTCAAGTCTGGACGGACCATGAGCACTTACTTCTGGAGGCTGGAGGATGAGGCGATCTTTTGCAGCTTCAGGAAGTGCACCTCTGACTTCTGCGGCGTAGTTTCCTCTGAGCTGCTGCTGGAGCCGGAGAAGCCTGAGGGGTGAGGGGCTGGAAGAAGGGAGCACGTGGGAAGGTCAAGTGAATTCGAGGAGTCCGAAGACGAGAAGTTGCCCCCCACCCCCACCCCGCACCACAGCATCAAACGAGGGCTGGTTCTCTACCAAGAACCCCTCCCCGAAACACTGTTCACCTTCTTTGCCCTTTTCGTGAACCAGAAACCAGCTGGTGCCGCAGCAGGTAAACCTGGGTGGCTGCATGTGACGTAGCGCCCCCCCCCCCCCCCGGGGCCAACCAACCTGCAGTAAGGCAAAGGCAAAGGGACGGGAGGCTCGGCAGCATATCCCCTGCACTTCAGTCCTGCGTGCTCACCCGGCACTTACTTTTCTTTCGAAGAAAGTTCTCCAGATTCTCACCGAGGCACTCTTCGTTGCACAGCATGAAGTTCAGGAACTTCGCCATCTCTGCCTGAGGGGGGGAGGGAGGGAGGGAGGGAGGGAGAACGAGACAGCGTGAACGACTGGGCGACTGGCCAGGGACACCCCGTGAAAGAGAACCATCCGAGACTCCCAGTCGCTACACCAACCCTTTGGAGCCTGCCGATGTCTTTGGGATTCTGCCACAGCGTGGTGGATATGCCACAAAACAGCTCCCGTGGCTTACAGTCAGTTACACAAGGAGAATCCCTGTGCTGTGGTGGCAGCTGCTGCCCAAGCAACGCTTTTAATAATCACCAAAGTCAGTCACATTTCTAATGTGAGCAGCAGTGGCGTAGGAGGTCAAGAGCTCGTGTATCTAATCTGGAGGAACCGGGTTTGATTCCCCGCTCTGCCGCCTGAGCTGTGGAGGCTTATCTGGGGAATTCAGATTAGCCTGTACACTCCCACACACGCCAGCTGGGTGACCTTGGGCTAGTCACAGCTTCTCGGAGTTCTCAATTCCCACCCACCTCACAGGGTGTTTGTTGTGAGGGGGGAAGGGCAAGGAGATTGTCAGCCCCTTTGAGTCTCCTGCAGGAGAGAAAGGGGGGATATAAATCCAAACTCTTCTTCTTCTTCTTAATGATAAGTCAGGTTTGCCTTTCGCCCTGCAAGGCTTCATTATTAGAAATGTGACTGACTTTGGAGCCAGCGTGGCGTAGTGGTTAAGGTGCACTTTAGTCTGGAGAACCGGGTTTGATTCCCCACTCTGCCACTTCAGCTGTGGAGGCTTATCTGGTGAACCAGATTAGCTTGTGCACTCCCAACACACGCCAGCTGGGTGACTTTGGGCTAGTCACAGTTCTTTGGAGCTCTCTCAGCCCCACTCACCTCACTGGGTGTTTGTTGTGGGGTGGGGGGGGGAGAGGGGAAGAACAGAAAGGAGATTGGAAGCCCCTTTGAGTCTCCTTGCAGGAGAGAAAGGTGGGGTATAAATCCAAACTCCTCGTCCTCGTCCTCCTCCATCTATTGTTGCTTGGGCAGCAGCTTCCACCACAGCATAGGGATTTCCATTGTGTAACTGACTTTCTTAAAACCCTTGGTTTGCACCATGAAAGGTGTTGACTGGTGCCCACGACCACCATATGCCAGACCACTGCTCTACACAGGAACCAGAGTCCCCAGTGAGAACACTTCATGAGTTGGCAGAAGAAAGCAGGATCCTACTATGTCATCCTGCATCTTTCAAAGCGTCATGTGAACACTTATGCTTGGCTCCAGTTCTGGTTGGCTCTACACAACAAATCCTATTTTGCTGTTTGCTGACTGTCCCACCCTCTCCATTATATTGACTCATTCTGTCATCTGCCCTGAATCCAAGTAAGAAAGGCAGACGGACCCGTCAGTAACACAAATAAATGAATCAAGGGCTTCAGGACCAAGAGGAAAACCCGGGCAGGACCCTGGGGTTGAGAAGCTGAGCTCTTAACAGACTTGATACTGGAATCTGGAGCCAAAAGAGGGTGTTTACCTGAATGTCGTACTCGACTGCGCTCCATTCCCGAGGAATCTTGTCACTCATGGAAGCCTGATAGAGCAGCAGCATGACCACCTGCAGAGAGGCAGAGAGAAAGAGAGAGAGAGAGAGAGGGAGGGGGAGAGGGAGGGAGGGAGGGAGAGGGGGAGGGAGAGGGGAGGGAGAGGGAGGGAGAGGGGGGGAGGGAGAGGGGGGGAAGGAGGGAGAGAGAGAGGGGGAGGGAGGGAGGGAGGGAGGGAGAGAGGGAGGGGGAGAGAGAGAGAGAGAGAGAGAGAGAGAGAGAGAGAGAGAGAGAGAGGCCTATGTCACGCGGCATGCAAAGGAAGGGAGATCGGCTGGCAAAATGCATCGACAGGGTGGGAAGTTTAGGGAGACGCAATGTTGCAGGGAGCCGGCACCTGGCGTCACCATCAGGCACCTGCAAGGTGTCCCAAGCACCTTCCCAAAAGCAAGCAGCGGCAGGTTCCAGGGTTCTCTCTTCCATCACAGCTTTGTCGCCACAATCACCCAGCCCATGCCAAATACGAGCCATCAGAGCCCGTGCTCAAGAGACCGAGCCATTCTCATGCGATCCCACCAACCATTTCCTCTCTCCCTGACCCCAGAGACCCCCTTCTGGCCACAGCCAGGAGCGCTGATACCTTGGATACTTCCAGTTCGTCCCCGGCTAAAAGCTTCTCCTCTGAAACCAGGCTGCGGGTGGCAGATCTGTGCTTGCAACACTCTGGAAAAAAGGGATAGGGAGAGAACAGAAAGTCCCAATTTAACCCCTGGGAAAAGGCCCCCGCCCCAGTTCTGTTACCCACAACCCCCCCCCCCCCCCACACTGGTTTAGACAGGACGGGAAGATTTTGCCCTGCTGTTTGGCAATCTGAGCCTCTTTCAGAACTACAGGTCTTTTTAAACAGCCAAGCAGGTGTCTGGTGCCAGGGTTAAAGCCCCGGGGGGTGAGGGGTGGGAAAGAAGACAGCCCACTGTTTAAACTATCCTTTCCTGATCTTCTGTGAGTTACACTTTCATCACCTCTGAACCTCTGGGCTGGGACTGACCACGAGGTGCACGAGATGCAGCAATTGGGTTATTCCAGGAGTCCCTAACCTTTCTGAGCCTGCGGGCATTCAGACGCGGCATGATGGGCGCAGCAACAAAATGGACGCCACGAAGTGGCTGCCGCAGGAGGCGGAGTCAGCCGTAAAATGGCTGCCGCAGCTTAAGCTCAGTCACACAGTGCAGATCCTCGTGCTGGGGCGGCAGCTGCCGCCGAAGCAACATATGAAAAGAATTTCACGGCCAATCGAATCTTCAACAGTCAGTAAGAAGCCATTTCTTAAAAAGACCTGGCAGGTGCCGGACAAGGTCTCTGTTGGCACCACGGCCTTGGGGACACCTGTGAGATTTCATGATCAGAAGTGGAATCAGGGTCGCAAGGGCCTGCCAGGGATTAGCTGCTTTTACTATCTCTAAGCAGCCCTTTTCTTTGCACAAGATGGTTTGGACCACGGCCATCAACAGGTCCAGAAAGAACCATTTCCCGATCTGTGCGCAAGTAAAATCCCCTCCAAGTGACTGGGTGACTCCTATCCTCCTTCCCAGAAAGTGTAAAAGGAATAAGAATCTAGCCTGCCCCTCTCCCCCCTTTCTTCCAACAATTAAGAATGCCAGAAGACGAAGAATTTGGATTTATATCTCGCTTTTCTCAATTGTAAGAAGTCTCGAAGCAGCTTATAAGCTCCTTTCCCTTCCCCTAACAGCCACCTTGTGAGGTAGGTGGGGCTAAGAGTTCAGAGAGGACTGTGACTGGCCCAAGGTCATCCAGCATAGGAATACAGGAGTGAGGAATCAAACCCAGTTCTCCAGATAAGCACCGCTCACGTGGAGGAGTGGGGAATCGAACCCAGTTCTCCAGCTTAGAGTCTACATCACGCTGGCCAGCCATCACAGCACCAGCAGGGCGAGTGCTACACATAAGCTCACTTTCTCTCGCCTCCTCCCAGACTGAGGACCCTGGAGCTTTAAATCTGGAAGGGGGAAAAAAGCAGCCCCTATCAGCAATGCATTGTGGGCCATAAGGCAGAGGTGGGGTCTCCCCCTCCCCACTCCATCTTTCAGGCGCAGGAGAGAACTAAAGTTCCTCATTTCCCCCACAGGGGGGCAGCACAGCAGGATTCCGGAAGGCTCAGTTTGCAAGCCTTAACTTAGCAGGACACAAGCAGAGGTGGGATCCAACAGGTTCTCACAGGTTCCCGAGATTAGGTTACTAATTATTTGTGTGTGCCGAGAGGGGGTTACTAACTGGTGATTTTGCCACGTGATTTTTGCCTTAGTTATGCCCCTCCTCCCAGCAGTAGCGCGCAGAACTTGAAGCAGTCTAGCAGGAGGTACACCGGCGTGCGTGGCAGCCTGCGCGCATTTGTTTCCCGCCCAAGGACCGGCGCAGCAGCTGCGTCTTTGCCACAGCCCCTCCCAGGAATGCCCCGCCCCGGAATTCCCGGTCACGTCCCCGTCATGCCCTACCCAGCCCCATTGGTGCTACGCCACAGTTTGAATCCCACCACCATGGGAACCTGTTACTAAAATTTTTGGATCCCACCACTGGACACAAGGCTCCGAGGATGGCGTGCTTACTCTCGAGGAAGCTACTGATGTAGGCAACCCGCTCAGGCAGCCCCTGCTGCAGAACAGCCAGTCCCTCTTCTGTGCCATGGCTGGAAGAGAACAAAATGGTCAAGTCAGCACACAGAGACTCAGATCCAGTGGTCCGCTTGACCCAGGGGAGGCTGGAAATTGGAAGCAAGGGGGAAAGGGGAGAGTTAATGCAGTCTCCTTCTATAGCTCAGCCTGCTTCTTGTAACAGAATATGCTTCTCTCAGAAGTGTGTAGAACGGGTAAACATATAAGTGTTTGAACTACTCCTAATAATGACAAAAACAAAATGATAGCTTTACTATGTTTATTCAAAAAATGTATTGTAATGTATGACAAAACAATGTCCTGTTGACAAGAACCTAGTCATAAGATCATACTTTTCCTTTTTATAAGAGAAAATATTTTTTGTAAAACAGGTCCTGTTCCTTTATTTCAAGACACCTTGAGGTTGGAAACTGGTTCCAGTTTCAGTAAGCATTAAGTAAAAAATAAAAAAGAATGGCCAGTCTACCACAACTGGAACACAGATCTGACGTGGAAGGGAAGCAGAATTGTTGCACACATGTCACTTGAGAATATATATTCCAACAGGGATGTGGTGAGATGGGAGAAAAGTCCTAGAAACAATAAAAGCTGACAGGGAAAGGGCAGTTTTATACGCCAGAAAACGGGCAGAGTTGCAGATGCTGTCTTCTGAAGTTCTACTGCCTAAGCTTAAGCCTAAACCTATTCCAGTCACCACCCATCACAAAGCTATAGACCAGTGGTGGCGAACCTGTGGCACGGGTGCCAGAGGTGGCACTCAGAGCCCTCTCTGTGGGCACGCACAGAGTTCATCATATGTTGGGAAAATCCCCCCCCCCCCCCCCATCTAGGCTGGCCTGTGATGCTGGGCTCGATTATTAGCATCAAACCTAAGACCTAGGTTTGGGGAAGCAGTGTAGGTCACCCTGTTAAGCACTGTTAAACCCCACTGATTTTCATGCAAAGAACTAAAGCACGATCCTTTACCAGTGAGTAAGCTCGGTTGCTGGCAATGGGGCTTGCTTCTGAGTAAACCCTCCTAGGGCCGTGATTCACCCGTTTGAAGAGTTGCATGGTTGCTTCAAAGCAAAGCCAACAACTACCACCAAGCTTACTCCCAAGTAACGCACGCCTCAGAGCCAACCATTTTTTCTAAACTAAAATCTCAGTATTCAGGTTAAACTGCTGTGTTGGCATTTTGTGATAAATAAGTGGGTTTTGGGTTGCAGTTTGGGCACTCGGTCTCAAAAAGGTTCGTCACCACTGCTATAGACTATCCAACCCTTTCATAAACTTGGGTCCCAGTAGGGAGAATGCTGATTGGCAGGGCCAAGTGCAGGTGGTGGTAGTGGTGACTGACCAGAACTTTCAGTGGCAAATTCCTTGATTTTCCCCACAGACTCACAGAATTCTGGTGAACCATCACACACATTTAATTAGCTAATTACTAAATAAATCTGGGTATTAAGCAGTTAATGAATTAGTCACATTAAGCCTCTGCACAAAACCGGAACTCATGATGGGAAGGGGAGTTGCTCAGAGAGCCCCTTACATTCTATTGATGATCTTGATGAAGACTCTGCAGTCCTGGAGCTGAGACAGAGAATTCAGGGCGTCTTCCAGCTTCAAGCTGTTCACCTGTGGAAGAGGAAGAACGAAGTCACAGAGGGCAACCCACAAACCTGTTGAGCTCAGGAAACAGGGATCAACACCCAGCAGTTCAGCCCACGTCGAACGCAGAATCACCTTTCCAAATCAGAGTCTGCGAGGAAACCCTGCTCTGGAAATGCAGCATCTCAAGCTCCAAGCCAGCATTTTGCTCAGAGACAAAGGGGTCTCTTCAGCCACTCAGCTGATTTGACTAAACTGACCAAGTGTTGCTGTCAGATGGTCATGTACTGAAAAACCTCCAAGAAGAGCCCCCCACCACCTTCCACTGTGCCTGAGATACCAGCAGCTTACCAGATCCAACGCATCAGACATTGTGGTTCGTTTACTTAACTACTGTATTGCTTCTTGTATGGATGTATTTCTTTGAGTCCCCCTTTCACTCTCCATTCTCCCCGCTGCAAGCAAGACCACGTGTGGCGTGACGCTAATGTTCTTTGCAGCCAGATTTTCCAGTGAGCCCAGCTTTGCACTGCATCTTTCCTCCGTCACAGCCAGCCTGTCCAGCGTCATCCCTCCCACTCCCCCATGCTGTCCTTCCACACCTGGCTCCTCAGCCATTTCCCTGTTGCCGACTCCTTCCATTTAACTATATTAAACACCAGAGCTTCTCTGGCACGGAACCTTCCCACTTTTTTTGCCAACAAATCATGGCTGACTTATGGCTCTCCGATGGGCAAGACAAGTTTGGCACAGCCTGCCTCTGCATCACGCCCCTGGTATTCCTGGGTTCCTCCCATTCAAATACTTGCCCGGGTCAAGATCTTCTTACTAACAGCCTTCAATGTTCCACACTCATGCCGAAGCTCACAATTTACATGTCTTCCAACAGCAGCTGATTTACAACTTCTGGGTGTTCAGTTCAAAGTGAGAGTTTTAAATTGGCAGCCGGTTCAAATGCAGAGTGTGGAAACTCGGTTCTCTAGGCATAGATGACTTCTGCAATTTGGTATCTGGACATCGGGGCTTTTTGAAAAGCATTCATTAGGACAGGGACCTGCAACCTGCGGCTCTTTAGATGTTCATGGACTACAAAACCCATCAGCCATGCTGGCAGGGGCTGATGGGAATTGTAGTCCATGAACATCTGGAGAGCCGCAGGTTGAAGACCCGTGCATTAGGAGGAACTCTTTATTTGAAAGCAAAGAAAGTTGCTGATGAAAAAGCTGTTGCGCTGGGGCAGATTCTGCCCCCTCCCGATCTATTTTTCCTTAGAAGTGCCCATTTTCCTACTCCCACAAACAGCCAAGATCCAGTGAAGTAAGGATTAATATTTTCTCAGCTGAGGTCCATGGTTTGCCAACTTCTGATGAATGGCAGCATATACAGTTGGCACAGTGGTTACGAGAGGTAGACTCTGATCTGGAGAACTGAGTTCAGTTCCCCTTAAAGTTTCTACCTGCTCTCTCTATGCATCTTGAACTGCAAATGATTCAGCAAAAAATTATGTTGAGGATATACTGGATGCCACAGCAACTCTTTACCAAACAGCCACTCTTTTCTGAAGGACTGAGCCAAGTGTCCAGTGGCTGGCATCGTCATTCACAGGACTCACCTTTTATTGATTTATTTTTATTTATTTATTAAATTTATAGGCCGCCTCATCCCCGAAGGGCTCGAGGAGGCTCACAACACGGCTGTTTCAACCGCAAATTGATACAACATAAAAATTAATCCATTAAAACTCAGCAGCAATTAATAACAATAAATAATTTAAAACAGCAAAATTGTGTAACACATATACACATTTACACAGGCGCCCGATCTAAAGGCCAAAGAAAAAAGGAAAAGAAGAAGAAGGGGAGGAGATTTATTAAGATATATTTTATGATTTGTTAGGTAGTTAGTTTTACTAGAATCGAATTGTATAATTGTATGGAGATTTTGCCCCCAGCCTGTAAGGAGAGGAGCGATATAAAAAACCAAATAAATAAATAAAGACAAACATATGCTTTCAGAGTCTCTCGCCGTTCAATTTTTAAAAGGTTATTATTCATATCCATTTTGTATTTGAATTTTTACTTATTTTTTGAGGATTCTTCTGTGCTTTCAAAATATCTGTCCACCTCCTAAAGGCAAACCAACGGCCAACAAAAAGGGGCCCTCTGGGTCACGGCTGACTTATTGTTTCTTAGGAGCTGTTAATTTGCTGTATTCTGTTTTATGGATTTTTGGTTAAGTTTGAAACGAATGGCAGACCCTGAGGCTGCAGTATAAAAGCCAATCAAAGTAACTATTTGGGAAATCTGTTTGAATTTATGGAAAACTTTCCAAACATTGTTAAAAGTTAGAGGTTTTTTTCCTCAAAGCTAAATGTCATTGTTTCCCAGCAACTATTCAGGGTTGGGGTTTTTTTTTTTGTACTTTGCAAAAGCATTAAACCTTTTGATGACTACAGGGGGGTTGGGGGGAGGGATTTGCCCCATATGTCCCTAGTAGGCCTTTTGGTAGGAGGAACTTGAAATTTCCAGTAGTTTCGCAATTTGTCCGGTTGGTCTTAATTGTCCAATGCTTTAGTTGTCTTATGACATCCGGTCAATATTGAACTGATGGTGTTACGAGGCATATGTGAACTCCCTGGCTTGGACCAGACCAGAGTCCATCTAGTCCAGCACTCTGCTACTCGCAGTGGCCCACCAGGTGCCTTTGGGAGCTCACCTGCAGGAAGTGAAAGCAAGGGCCTTCTGCTGCTGCTGCTGCTCCTGAGCACCTGGTCTGCTAAGGCATTTGCAATCCGAGATCAAGGAGGATCAAGATTGGTAGCCATAGATCGACTTCTCCTGCCCTCCTCCCGATCTTGCAGTCCTGGTCAGGGGGACTGCAGAGGCCGACTCCCAAAGGCACCTGGTGGGCCACTGCGAGTAGCAGAGTGCTGGACTAGATGGACTCTGGTCTGATCCAGCAGGCTAGTTCTTATGTTCTTATGACTGCCCCGGGGCCCCACAGGTGGCAGCAGAGAGGAAGGCAGGAGGCTTGGAGGCAGCAAGGAGGATGCAGAGACTGCACAGGCCGGACGGTGACAAAACATGAGCTGGGAACAGGATTTTCCACATGAACATGGTGCTTCAAGCTGGAGCAGAAGGTCGAGTGGGCAGTGGGAACTGTTGAACCAGCAAGGCGACTGGAGCTTTATACAGGAGACTGGAAGCCCTGCCCTTCCTGGTAGACAGCATAACGTCCAGGTTCCTGCCAAGACTTCCAATGGCATCTCCTCCTTCTCCTCCTCAGAAAGGCCAGAACAAGGTAGGCCTCAGTCTGCTCATCACGCGTTCCTCTGCAAGGCCCTTGTCTCCACCCTGCTCTGCCCCTGTTTCCACTGCTAGTGGTCGGGGGGGGGGGGGCGGACTCTGGGGGTGCAGCATCCCTTCTGGGCACCTGCAGCAGCTCCAGAACAGCCAGAGGGACCAAAAGGGTACAGGTCTCTTCAGGTTTCTCCTGGCGACAAGAACCAGACCTGGCTTCTGGGAAAGGACCGTGGGGGTCAACTGTGAAAGGCTCGGAGGAGCTGGCGCTACCGGCATTCCTGGGCCCGTGAGGGACCCTTCTTCGTCCCAGGTGTCAGTGAAATGAGGCCAAGAGAAGACACACATAAGGGTCTGACAAAAGATGCTGGTGTTTTAAAAACCGAACGGTCTTGTTTTTGTACACTCTTCTCCTCTCAGTGACCAAAATGCTTTGCGTAACGATGGGCACGCTACCAGATTTCCACTAAGGCAAGACAAGGAAAACTGTAAATATGTCCAAACCTTGGGAAGGGTCCAAATCCCAGGACACAACATGGGATTGTGTTTACAGCTGCTAACTTATGAAGGTGCTAAAGCTTACAGCTGCTAACTTATGAAGGTGCTAAAGGAACAATGAAGAGAGAGTGTGTGTGTGTGGCTTGTTAGTCTGATAAGCCCCCTCAAGATAGCTATCCCCCCACCCCACTGTGGCCTCGCCAGTCCAGGCACACACAGGGTCTTTCTAGGGCAGCCACCACCTCCCCCTCCCGCCTGACCAAGTCACATTTCTATCATATCCATGCCACGTCATGACAAATGAGTTTGACATCCATGACGAAGAGCAATGGCTCAGCAATACTCTTTCAGCGACTACCACTATTTCATCCCTTTCTTCCGACAACACTTCTGAAAGAATTGAAGAAGCTCCAGAGGAATCAGTTTCTCATCCAAAGCAGAGGTCAGCCTCCTCTCCAAGGATCTCTGGACCATGGGTTCAAAGGAATCCAAAGGGGATGGGTCTAGCTGAGAGATATCTGTAACCAATGTTTGTTTATTTCTTTGTTTTGAATTTTTACAATAAAAACCGTTGATAACTCAGCTGGCCTGGAGTCATTAGGAGGGAAAAGAACCCAAGATCGAAGCTCTCCCAAGCTTAATCTCAGCCTCAGTCTTCATACCATCTGGAGTCAGGCAAATGCTCACCGTCTCCAATCACAGCTCACCCCCAAACAAAAGCCCCGAGTCAGCAAGACACGCTCTCTGCAGGATTACACTGGAAGATTTACGGGGTTGCTCTCCTCTCCCAGTGTTGTTTATTTGGGAATGGAAAAGGCCACCCAAGAACACCGGAGAATCCCCTCTCTTGGCAGGCTTCCAAAAAAGAGCAGAATCAAGAATCCAAGTGAAGGCTGCCCTCGGGGCCCTTCTGAAAAACACAGTTCGGCGGCAAGAAAAGCCACCACCCAGCGCTTTGTACACATTCAGCAAGCATCGATTACTTATGCCTCTGTAGCGCATTACAGCGGGCATCCATTGAAAATGCTGGGGGGCAGAATAAGGACTAATAAAAGGAAACACTTCTTCACGCAACGTGGGATTGGTGTTTGGAATATGCTGCCACAGGAGGTGGTGATGGCCACTCACCTGGATAGCTTTAAAAAGGGCTTGGACAGATTTTTGGAGGAGAAGTCAATCTATGGCTACCAATCTTGATCCTCCTTGATCTGAGGTTGCAAATGCCTTAACAGACCAGGTGCTCAGGAGCAGCAGCAGCAGCAGAAGGCCATTGCTTTCACCTCCTGCAGGTGAGCTCCCAAAGGCACCTGGTGGGCCACTGTGAGTAGCAGAATGCTGGACTAGATGGACTCTGGTCTGACCCAGCAGGCTCGTTCTTATGTTCTTACAATGAAGGGAAGTGAGTTCTGATTGGAAACTGAAGCCCTGACCCGTGAGATCCAGCATACGCCTCCGTTCCTCCGGCTTTGGTGACTGCGTTGACTGTCCACGTAGACATTCAAACGATCTGTGGTCGATCCAATTAGGAGGGCTGGAGATCGATCTCTGAAGGCAGAGTTCAGCTTGCTGCTTCCTCCCTGCAGGGGGCAGTGTGCTGATTCGAAGGGTTTGCCCTCGGGGAGTAATGGCTCCTCTTGGTTTCTAGGCAGCTCTGGGGGGATTTTGCAAGCGATTCTGTGGAGGACGCTGTCACTGCGGAGAACGATGGGTTGGCTGCTCCTTGGCATCCTCTCCCACGCCCAGAGAGACTCCCAGCTCTGTGGTTTAACCAGGCGGGAAGCAGACTGGGAGACAATGAGCACGTTGGTGGAAGATCTGGGATGAATCAGGCCAAGTACACCACAGACCTCCTTGGCAGGCCGATGAAGCGATGGCACCAAAGGCAGTTTCCTTCTCGCCGGCTGAATCTGGTCCACCTGATTTATGAGGCTTGTGACTTAACAACACTTATGTCCAACCCACAACACTCGCATTCAATCCTGTTAATGGTGATTGTCTGGCCCCCAACTGAGATGCTTATACAAGTGCTGACAAAAAAAGGGGATGTAAATATTTTAATAACTAATAAACAGAGGCTGGATGGCCATCTGTCAGGCATGCTTTGACTGTGTGTTCCTGCGTGGCAGGGGATTGGACTTGATGGCCCTTGGGGGTCTCTTCCAACTCTAGGGGGTCTAACCCTTGAGTCTAACCCTTGAGGCCCCTTCCAGTTCTACGTCTCTGCAGGCCAAGCAGATAGTCTGCCACTGAGCCACAGCGCCCCCTCAGGAAGCAACGATTCTAACACACGAATATCTTCACAGACAAAAGAGTTAAAATAATCTTTTCTTTAAAACAAACAGGATGTTTTTCTGCTCAAGTGGCCCCATGAGCCTACCATCGCAAATGCCCTGTCCCATCAGCCAATGGTTCATCTAGCCCAGGATCCTGTTCCATTTCATTTCATTTCATTTCACATGTAATTTATATCCCGCCCTCCCCTGGAGGGCTCAGGGCGGCAAACAACAGTAGTGAACAAACAATAAACAGCAACAACAATAAATCATAATCAACAGCATAATAATAACAGCATAATAAACAGCAACAACAATAAATCAATATCAACAGCATAATAATGCACCACAATGATATACTACAAACAATAACCAATTATATCAGCTAACCCCCAATCACAGTTCCCACAACTACAAGAACTAAAATACAGTGAACTAGCTTGGAGTCTGCTCCATCAACCCTCCCCAAACAGTCCCTGAACAGGTGGTGCCCTTCGGCCGCAGCCCAAGTCAGCTGCCTTGGGTTGCTGGTGGAACTCCTGTTGTAGCTGCCAGACCCCACCCCCTGCAGGTGTTTCCAATGGGGTGGGTGGGGAAGGACTCTCACTCCTTCCCATGGACAGCAGGCGGCAGCTCACCAGGTGGACTTCTGCTTGGCTAGCAGGCAGGCAAACCAACAGGGAGGATCTGTCCCAGGCAGCGGTGAACTGGCTGGCTGCCTTGGGCTGCTGCTGGAACTCCTGTTGTAGCTGCCAGACCCCACCCGCAATGGGGTGGGTGGGGAAGGACTCTCACTCTCACTCAGTGGCCAAATTATGCATCCTTGAAGGCCAACCAAAGCGCCTCTCTGATGTTGTCTCTTAAATTCTGGGACTTTCAGGCTTACCGCTGCTGAATGTGGAGGTTCTCATTAGCCACTATGACAAATACCAATTGACGGACCCATCTTCCGTGAAATCTAATGCCCTTTTTAAAGCCATCTGTGCTTGTGGCCATCACTACATCTGATGGCAGTGAATTCTACAATTGGTTGTCGAAGGCTTTCACAGTTGGAATCTCTAGTGTGCTGTGGGTTTTCCGGGTTGTACGGCCATGTTCCAGTAGCATTTTCTCCCGACGTTTCGCCTGAATCTGTGGCTGGCATCTTCAGAAGATTGAAGATCCTGCATCTGTGGACTGAAGATCCTCTGAAGATGCTGCCAGCCACAGATGCAGGCGAAACATCGGGAGAAAATGCTACCGGAACACAGCCATACAATCCGGAAAACCCACAGCACAGTAATTCCAAAATGTGTTTATTTCACTGAGTAAAGAAGTACTTCCTTTCTCCTATCCCAGTGATGGCGAACCTTTTCGAGACCGGGTGCCCAAATTGCAACCCAAAACCCATTTATTTATTGCAAAGTGCCGATACGGCAATTTAACCTGAATACTGAGGTTTCAGTTTAGAAAAAGTGTTTGGCTCCGAGGCGTGCGTTACTCGGGAGTAAACTTGGTGGTAGTCAGTGACTTTGCTTTGAAACAATTGCGCAACTCTTCCAATGGGTGAATCACAACCCTAGGAGGGTTTACTCAGAAGCAAGCCCCGTTGCCAGCAACCGAGCTTACTCCCAGGTAAAGGATCGCGCTTTAATTCTTCACATGAAAATCAGTGGGGTTTAACAGCGCTTAACAGGGTTACCTACACTGCTTCCCCAAAATTGCCATAGGTTCGCCATCACTGTCCTATCCTAAATCTATTGTCAACTTAGCTGGCTGCTCTCTTTACCTATTTTTTCTAACCTAGGCACAATTTTATAAACCTCTATCAAATCCCCTCCCACTTAGCTGCTCCTCTACATTAATAGCCATAGACCTTGACAACAAGAACTGTGTACTGCTTCAAAGAGAGACATTTTTCTCTCTTTCTCACAATACTAGAACCAGGGGACATTCATTGAAAATGCTGGGGGGAAGAATTAGGACTAATAAAAGGAAACACTTCTTCACGCAACGTGTGATTGGTGTTTGGAATATGCTGCCACAGGAGGTGGTGATGGCCACTAACCTTTATAGCTTTAAAAGGGGCTTGGACAGATTTATGGAGAAGTCGATTTATGGCTACCAATCTTGATCCTCTTTGATCTGAGATTGCAAATGCCTTAACAGACCAGGTGATCGGGAGCAACAGCCGCAGAAGGCCATTGCGTTCACATCCTACATGTGAGCTCCCAAAGGCACCTGGTGGGCCACTGCGAGTAGCAGAGAGCTGGACTAGATGGACTTTGGTCTGATCCAGCTGGCTTGTTCTTATGTTCTTATGTTCTTAACTGATGCTCCTTTCACGCCCAGCTGAATGCCGAAGGGTGAGCTGCAACTTATCCCCAAGTTCATTCAAACCACCTTAGGACACATGCTAAGGTGAGGAATGGTGGCAATGAGCAAACCACTTCGCAAACATCCTGCAGGGAGAAGAATTTGAACCTGGGTCCCAAAATTCAGGCACCGAGATTGGCTGTGATACTTTATGCTGATACAGCCGACCTTTTTAACCATCTTGGTAACTATGAGACTAAAAATAATGAACTGCATACTTCAGGGTTTTCCCACTTAAAGGCAGCATTTTTCTCCAGCACAGGGGCTGTGCCCGCCCCCCCCCCCCCCCATGTATGGCAAAAGAGCCTCTTCCCTCTAATCCTTGCAAAAGACAGAAGGCGCCCCCTCGAGTTGAAGCAGTCCATGGACTTTTTAGAGTTGGCTTCTTTGATCCTCACTCCTTAGGACAGTGGTGGCACTCAGAGCCCTCTCTGTGGGCACGCATGCACAGAGTTTGTCATGTGGGGGGGAAATAGCCCCCCCCACACACACATCTAGGCTGGCCTGAGCCACTGGACTTGATGTGCGTGCACCTCAGCGAGCAGGGAGGACTCAGCTGACAGACCTGGTGCCTGTGCTCCAGGTGGCTGCTGCCTGGGGCGAGCCCCGAAGGGAGGTGGCAGAGATGCTAGAGAGGCGCATGTGGGACTTGCTGGAGGCTACAGCAGGCTGACCCCTGCTCTAGGGGGTTATTCAGGTTAAATTTCTGCGATGGCACTTTGCGATACATAAGTGGGTTTTGGGTTGCAATTTGGGCACTCGACAGAAGTGGGATCCAACCAGTTCTTACCACTTCTCTAGAAGTGGTCACTAATTTTTTCTGAGTGCCGAGAAGGGGTTACTAAAGCAACCTCCTGCCCAATAGGGACTGGAGGTACGTGTGTGCGGCGGCGCCACTGTTTGAATCCCACCCCCATCGGAACCTGTTATTAAAATTTTTGAATCCCACCACTGGCACTCGGTCTCAAAAAGGTTCGCCATCACTGCCTTAGGATTTTGGTTTCTGCATTCTAGAAACTTCAGGCACATTTTAGAAAATAAGCTCAGATGCACAGAAGCCCTGGGTTGAACTCCGCCTCACAAGAAGAGCCCTGCTGGACCTGGCCAGGGTCCATTTGACCTAACATCCCTCTCTCATAGCGTGGCCTGTCAGAAGAGCAAACAACAGAGTCCAGGGATTTCTATGATTTCGCCTCCTAGAATTGGTGTTTTAAAGGCCTCCAGTCCTGTTCATATTCCTATGGATTTTTTCCCTCTTTCTCACAATACTAGAACCAGGGGGCATTCATTGAAAATGCTGGGGGGAAGAATTAGGACTAATAAAAGGAAACACTTCTTCACGCAACATGTGATTGGTGTTTGGAATATGCTGCCACAGGAGGTGGTGATGGCCACTCACCTGGATAGCTTTAAAAGGGGCTTGGACAGATTTATGGAGGAGAAGTCGATTTATGGCTACCAAACTTGATCCTCTTTGATCTCAGATTGCAAATGCCTTAACAGTCCAGGTGCTTGGGAGCAGCAGCAGCAGAAGGCCATTGCTTTCACCTCCTGCAGGTGAGCTCCCAATGGCACCTGGTGGGCCACTGCGAGTAGCAGAGTGCTGGACTAGATGGACTCTGGTCTGATCCAGCTGGCTTGTTCTTATGTTCTTATGAGCTTGTAAAGAAGGCTTGAAAGACGGCTCAACAGTGCGAGAAGCACAAACGCACTGGATTTCTCAGTTCCTGTGAACCAGTGTGAGTTTAGAAATTGGGCAATTCACACTGCTTTAGCATTTGTTTATTCTGGGACTGTCTGAATGCTCTGTCATTCTCTCCCTATTATTTTTCGATTCTCTAAACCTCCTCGTTGCATTCTCTTGCTCTCACTCATCTCTACCCTCATCTCCCCAAGGCCTTTGATTGAACAGCATAATCAGAGCTTGGCTGCTTGAAGTTGGGGGAGAGGATGAGCAGGTGTGCATGTAAGGTGGGAAAAAGGAGGCCAAGCTTTGGCCAGCTGGCGCTACCTGTGACATTAGTGGATAGGCCAGTGGCAGCTATCCAGTGTGTGTGTGTGTGAGCACACTGCCCCCGGCTTTTGGTGGTCAAGACCAGGGAAGACAGGACAACTGTTCCGCTCTTATTAAGCTAGATTTGGTAAGGTGGAAGGAAGGAAGTCATCTAAGAAAGACATGAGCCACCAAGTACATTAAAGGGCAGGGGGGGGGGGGACCACTCCAGTGGCTCCCAAGGGTAAGGAAAGGATACTTTACCCAGGCAAGAAGGGTCGAGGCTTGCGTGTCATGAAGAGACATCTTCGTGCTTTACCGGGTTATCTCCCAGACCTGCAAAGGTCAACAGAAAACAGGAAGTTACAAGTCTTGAGACAAACAGGTTACCGTCCACATTCAAGACCAGGCCCTCTGGTGGCAAGAGGAGGACAAACATACCAGAGCTCTGGTCCTCCAGAGGAGTTCCAATCCCACCCTTTTGCAAACGGAAAAAGATCTATTTTATTTATCTCATCGCTTTTTTATCCTGCCCTATCCCAAAGGGCTCGTGGCGGGTTACAACAAGATAAAAACGCAATAAAACATTCAAATACAACACTAAACATTAAAACTATAAAAATGCCTACAACATTCTAAAACAATAGATTAATAAATAGTTTATTAAAAAGAAGAAGAAGAAGAAGAAGAAGAGGAGGAGGAGGAGGAGGAGGAGTTGTTTGGATTTATATCCCCCCCTTTCTCTCCTGCAGAAGACTCAAAGGGGATTACAATCTCCTTGCCCTTCCCCCCTCACAACAAACACCCTGTGAGGTAGGTGGGGCTGAGAGAGCTCCGAGAAGCTGTGACTAGCCCAAGGTCACCCAGCTGGCGTGTGTGGGAGTGCACAGGCTACTCTGAATTCCCCAGATAAAACTCCACAGCTCAGGCGGCAGAGCTGGGAATCAAACCTGGTTCCTCCAGATTAGATACACAAGCTCTTAACCTCCTATTCCACTGCTGCTCCTATTTAAAAAAATAGATGGCGACTTAAAGAATCCAAACATCTCGTCCCCACTCCTCTCCCCCTCCCCCCACAATCCCGGGGCTGAGAGGAGCTGTTGGCGCCGGCTGGCTAGGGTCTGGTGGGGCAACCAGGTTTTACAAGCCCTGTGGAACAAAGATAGTTCCCATAGGGCTCTAACCTCGGCTGGCAATTTGTTCCACCTGGCTCATGTCAAAGCCAGCTGGATATCTCTCAGGCCAGGGACTGAGAAAAGGTTCCTCTCCGTAAGGCAGGGGCTGATGGGACTTGTAGTCCACGAACCCCTGGAGGGCCAAGTTGGACATCCCTGGACGAGATAGCCTGTATGGCCCCTTCCAGCTCTGATTCAAAAAGTGATTGTTCACCAGTGTATGTCCATATGATGCTTGGCCAATCATGACTCAATCAATATCTGATCAACAGACTCAAGACATGACTGGGTTACATTTATAGTGTCCGACTTCAAACAGCCTTGATGATCCAGTTTGTTCATTTATACAGAAACTCGGTGTGTTTGACAGAGGGCTGTGCTCGGTTTCAAGAGACAATGAGCAGAGATCTCAATGCACAATTTGTATAATTTTCAAACAGCATCTAGTTTAAGGCCCGCCTCCTAAAAAGCAAACCTAAATTTCAAAAAAGGGTATTGACTTTTGTCCACTTTTACCTTGAAAGGAAGAAGAGAAGAAGAAGAGTTTGGATTTATATCCCCCTTTCTCTCCTGCAGGAGACTCAAAGGGGCTGACAATCTCCTTGCCCTTCCCCCCTCACAACAAACACCCTGTGAGGTAGGTGGGGCTGAGTGAGCTCCGAGAAGCTGTGACTAGCCCAAGGTCACCCAGCTGGCGTGTGTGGGAGTGTACAGGCTAATCTGAATTCCCCAGATAAGCCTCTACAGCTCAGGCGGCAGAGCTGGGAATCAAACCTGGTTCCTCCAGATTAGATACATGCGCTCTTAACCTCCTACGCCACTGCTGCTCCCATCAGTAGACCCATTTTACAGGGATAAATCCGGGGCAGAGTGTGGGGTCACTGCTTTTGTTTATGAGGATGACAGTGCCGAGGCATCTGCTGGCCGAGACAGCCAGCAGAGGACACAGCTGATGACCAAGAGTGCAGTGTGGCATGCCAACGCCGCTGACTGCCAACTCCGGGTGGCAAAGATGCTCTGCAAGACTGCCGTGCGCAACAGATTCTTTTTTCTAAGGTATGCCAATCATCACTCTCTCCAGAGAAGCTGCCGCTCGAGAGAGTGTGCTCTTCAGCAAAGTACCCTGCCTGCATGCCGGGGTGGGGGTGGGTGGGGGGGGGACTGAGTCAGCACCACACATCCAGCATGAGAGCAGAATGTTCATTTCAGCTGTGCAATGAAGACTCTGGATTGCTCAGCATGCAATGCTGACCACCCTAGTTTGATACAAGGCTTCAACTACAACAGTGGTGGCGAACCTTTGGCACTCCAGATGTTATGGACTACAATTCCCATCAGCCACTGCCAGCATGGACAATTGACCATGCTGGCAGGGGCTGATGGGAATTGTAGTCCATAACATCTGGAGTGGGGTGGGGGGGGGGGGGGGGGGGGGGGGGGGGGGGGGGGGGGGGGGGGGGGGGGGGGGGGGGGGGGGGGGGGGGGGGGGGGGGGGGGGGGGGGGGGGGTGTGGGTGGGGGTGGTGGGGGGGGGAGGGGGGGGGGGGTTTGGGGGGGGGGTGGGGGGGGGTGGGGGGGGGGGGGGGGTGGGGGGGTGGGGGGGTGGTGGGGGGGGGGGGTGGGGGGGGGGGGGGGTGGGGGGGGGGGGGGGTGGGGGGGGGGGGGGGGGGGGGGGGGGGGGGGTGGGGGGGGGGGGGGGTGGGGGGGGGGGGGGGTGGGGGGGGGGGGGGGTGGGGGGGGGGGGGGGTGGGGGGGGGGGGGGGTGGGGGGGGGGGGGGGTGGGGGGGGGGGGGGGTGGGGGGGGGGGGGGGTGGGGGGGGGGGGGGGTGGGGGGGGGGGGGGGTGGGGGGGGGGGGGGGTGGGGGGGGGGGGGGGTGGGGGGGGGGGGGGGTGGGGGGGGGGGGGGGTGGGGGGGGGGGGGGGTGGGGGGGGGGGGGGGTGGGGGGGGGGGGGGGTGGGGGGGGGGGGGGGTGGGGGGGGGGGGGGGTGGGGGGGGGGGGGGGTGGGGGGGGGGGGGGGTGGGGGGGGGGGGGGGTGGGGGGGGGGGGGGGTGGGGGGGGGGGGGGGTGGGGGGGGGGGGGGGTGGGGGGGGGGGGGGGTGGGGGGGGGGGGGGGTGGGGGGGGGGGGGGGTGGGGGGGGGGGGGGGTGGGGGGGGGGGGGGGTGGGGGGGGGGGGGGGTGGGGGGGGGGGGGGGTGGGGGGGGGGGGGGGTGGGGGGGGGGGGGGGTGGGGGGGGGGGGGGGTGGGGGGGGGGGGGGGTGGGGGGGGGGGGGGGTGGGGGGGGGGGGGGGTGGGGGGGGGGGGGGGTGGGGGGGGGGGGGGGTGGGGGGGGGGGGGGGTGGGGGGGGGGGGGGGTGGGGGGGGGGGGGGGTGGGGGGGGGGGGGGGTGGGGGGGGGGGGGGGTGGGGGGGGGGGGGGGTGGGGGGGGGGGGGGGTGGGGGGGGGGGGGGGTGGGGGGGGGGGGGGGTGGGGGGGGGGGGGGGTGGGGGGGGGGGGGGGTGGGGGGGGGGGGGGGTGGGGGGGGGGGGGGGTGGGGGGGGGGGGGGGTGGGGGGGGGGGGGGGTGGGGGGGGGGGGGGGTGGGGGGGGGGGGGGGTGGGGGGGGGGGGGGGTGGGGGGGGGGGGGGGTGGGGGGGGGGGGGGGTGGGGGGGGGGGGGGGTGGGGGGGGGGGGGGGTGGGGGGGGGGGGGGGTGGGGGGGGGGGGGGGTGGGGGGGGGGGGGGGTGGGGGGGGGGGGGGGTGGGGGGGGGGGGGGGTGGGGGGGGGGGGGGGTGGGGGGGGGGGGGGGTGGGGGGGGGGGGGGGTGGGGGGGGGGGGGGGTGGGGGGGGGGGGGGGTGGGGGGGGGGGGGGGTGGGGGGGGGGGGGGGTGGGGGGGGGGGGGGGTGGGGGGGGGGGGGGGTGGGGGGGGGGGGGGGTGGGGGGGGGGGGGGGTGGGGGGGGGGGGGGGTGGGGGGGGGGG
Source organism: Sphaerodactylus townsendi (assembly GCF_021028975.2). Classification (NCBI taxonomy): domain Eukaryota; kingdom Metazoa; phylum Chordata; class Lepidosauria; order Squamata; family Sphaerodactylidae; genus Sphaerodactylus; species Sphaerodactylus townsendi. The sequence goes on along the minus strand of NC_059428.1, from coordinate 7,132,723 downwards.
GGGGTGGGGGGGGGGGGGGGTGGGGGGGGGGGGGGGTGGGGGGGGGGGGGGGTGGGGGGGGGGGGGGGTGGGGGGGGGGGGGGGTGGGGGGGGGGGGGGGTGGGGGGGGGGGGGGGTGGGGGGGGGGGGGGGTGGGGGGGGGGGGGGGTGGGGGGGGGGGGGGGTGGGGGGGGGGGGGGGTGGGGGGGGGGGGGGGTGGGGGGGGGGGGGGGTGGGGGGGGGGGGGGGTGGGGGGGGGGGGGGGTGGGGGGGGGGGGGGGTGGGGGGGGGGGGGGGTGGGGGGGGGGGGGGGTGGGGGGGGGGGGGGGTGGGGGGGGGGGGGGGTGGGGGGGGGGGGGGGTGGGGGGGGGGGGGGGTGGGGGGGGGGGGGGGTGGGGGGGGGGGGGGGTGGGGGGGGGGGGGGGTGGGGGGGGGGGGGGGTGGGGGGGGGGGGGGGTGGGGGGGGGGGGGGGTGGGGGGGGGGGGGGGTGGGGGGGGGGGGGGGTGGGGGGGGGGGGGGGTGGGGGGGGGGGGGGGTGGGGGGGGGGGGGGGTGGGGGGGGGGGGGGGTGGGGGGGGGGGGGGGTGGGGGGGGGGGGGGGTGGGGGGGGGGGGGGGTGGGGGGGGGGGGGGGTGGGGGGGGGGGGGGGTGGGGGGGGGGGGGGGTGGGGGGGGGGGGGGGTGGGGGGGGGGGGGGGTGGGGGGGGGGGGGGGTGGGGGGGGGGGGGGGTGGGGGGGGGGGGGGGTGGGGGGGGGGGGGGGTGGGGGGGGGGGGGGGTGGGGGGGGGGGGGGGTGGGGGGGGGGGGGGGTGGGGGGGGGGGGGGGTGGGGGGGGGGGGGGGTGGGGGGGGGGGGGGGTGGGGGGGGGGGGGGGTGGGGGGGGGGGGGGGTGGGGGGGGGGGGGGGTGGGGGGGGGGGGGGGTGGGGGGGGGGGGGGGTGGGGGGGGGGGGGGGTGGGGGGGGGGGGGGGTGGGGGGGGGGGGGGGTGGGGGGGGGGGGGGGTGGGGGGGGGGGGGGGTGGGGGGGGGGGGGGGTGGGGGGGGGGGGGGGTGGGGGGGGGGGGGGGTGGGGGGGGGGGGGGGTGGGGGGGGGGGGGGGTGGGGGGGGGGGGGGGTGGGGGGGGGGGGGGGTGGGGGGGGGGGGGGGTGGGGGGGGGGGGGGGTGGGGGGGGGGGGGGGTGGGGGGGGGGGGGGGTGGGGGGGGGGGGGGGTGGGGGGGGGGGGGGGTGGGGGGGGGGGGGGGTGGGGGGGGGGGGGGGTGGGGGGGGGGGGGGGTGGGGGGGGGGGGGGGTGGGGGGGGGGGGGGGTGGGGGGGGGGGGGGGTGGGGGGGGGGGGGGGTGGGGGGGGGGGGGGGTGGGGGGGGGGGGGGGTGGGGGGGGGGGGGGGTGGGGGGGGGGGGGGGTGGGGGGGGGGGGGGGTGGGGGGGGGGGGGGGTGGGGGGGGGGGGGGGTGGGGGGGGGGGGGGGTGGGGGGGGGGGGGGGTGGGGGGGGGGGGGGGTGGGGGGGGGGGGGGGTGGGGGGGGGGGGGGGTGGGGGGGGGGGGGGGTGGGGGGGGGGGGGGGTGGGGGGGGGGGGGGGTGGGGGGGGGGGGGGGTGGGGGGGGGGGGGGGTGGGGGGGGGGGGGGGTGGGGGGGGGGGGGGGTGGGGGGGGGGGGGGGTGGGGGGGGGGGGGGGTGGGGGGGGGGGGGGGTGGGGGGGGGGGGGGGTGGGGGGGGGGGGGGGTGGGGGGGGGGGGGGGTGGGGGGGGGGGGGGGTGGGGGGGGGGGGGGGTGGGGGGGGGGGGGGGTGGGGGGGGGGGGGGGTGGGGGGGGGGGGGGGTGGGGGGGGGGGGGGGTGGGGGGGGGGGGGGGTGGGGGGGGGGGGGGGTGGGGGGGGGGGGGGGTGGGGGGGGGGGGGGGTGGGGGGGGGGGGGGGTGGGGGGGGGGGGGGGTGGGGGGGGGGGGGGGTGGGGGGGGGGGGGGGTGGGGGGGGGGGGGGGTGGGGGGGGGGGGGGGTGGGGGGGGGGGGGGGTGGGGGGGGGGGGGGGTGGGGGGGGGGGGGGGTGGGGGGGGGGGGGGGTGGGGGGGGGGGGGGGTGGGGGGGGGGGGGGGTGGGGGGGGGGGGGGGTGGGGGGGGGGGGGGGTGGGGGGGGGGGGGGGTGGGGGGGGGGGGGGGTGGGGGGGGGGGGGGGTGGGGGGGGGGGGGGGTGGGGGGGGGGGGGGGTGGGGGGGGGGGGGGGTGGGGGGGGGGGGGGGTGGGGGGGGGGGGGGGTGGGGGGGGGGGGGGGTGGGGGGGGGGGGGGGTGGGGGGGGGGGGGGGTGGGGGGGGGGGGGGGTGGGGGGGGGGGGGGGTGGGGGGGGGGGGGGGTGGGGGGGGGGGGGGGTGGGGGGGGGGGGGGGTGGGGGGGGGGGGGGGTGGGGGGGGGGGGGGGTGGGGGGGGGGGGGGGTGGGGGGGGGGGGGGGTGGGGGGGGGGGGGGGTGGGGGGGGGGGGGGGTGGGGGGGGGGGGGGGTGGGGGGGGGGGGGGGTGGGGGGGGGGGGGGGTGGGGGGGGGGGGGGGTGGGGGGGGGGGGGGGTGGGGGGGGGGGGGGGTGGGGGGGGGGGGGGGTGGGGGGGGGGGGGGGTGGGGGGGGGGGGGGGTGGGGGGGGGGGGGGGTGGGGGGGGGGGGGGGTGGGGGGGGGGGGGGGTGGGGGGGGGGGGGGGTGGGGGGGGGGGGGGGTGGGGGGGGGGGGGGGTGGGGGGGGGGGGGGGTGGGGGGGGGGGGGGGTGGGGGGGGGGGGGGGTGGGGGGGGGGGGGGGTGGGGGGGGGGGGGGGTGGGGGGGGGGGGGGGTGGGGGGGGGGGGGGGTGGGGGGGGGGGGGGGTGGGGGGGGGGGGGGGTGGGGGGGGGGGGGGGTGGGGGGGGGGGGGGGTGGGGGGGGGGGGGGGTGGGGGGGGGGGGGGGTGGGGGGGGGGGGGGGTGGGGGGGGGGGGGGGTGGGGGGGGGGGGGGGTGGGGGGGGGGGGGGGTGGGGGGGGGGGGGGGTGGGGGGGGGGGGGGGTGGGGGGGGGGGGGGGTGGGGGGGGGGGGGGGTGGGGGGGGGGGGGGGTGGGGGGGGGGGGGGGTGGGGGGGGGGGGGGGTGGGGGGGGGGGGGGGTGGGGGGGGGGGGGGGTGGGGGGGGGGGGGGGTGGGGGGGGGGGGGGGTGGGGGGGGGGGGGGGTGGGGGGGGGGGGGGGTGGGGGGGGGGGGGGGTGGGGGGGGGGGGGGGTGGGGGGGGGGGGGGGTGGGGGGGGGGGGGGGTGGGGGGGGGGGGGGGTGGGGGGGGGGGGGGGTGGGGGGGGGGGGGGGTGGGGGGGGGGGGGGGTGGGGGGGGGGGGGGGTGGGGGGGGGGGGGGGTGGGGGGGGGGGGGGGTGGGGGGGGGGGGGGGTGGGGGGGGGGGGGGGTGGGGGGGGGGGGGGGTGGGGGGGGGGGGGGGTGGGGGGGGGGGGGGGTGGGGGGGGGGGGGGGTGGGGGGGGGGGGGGGTGGGGGGGGGGGGGGGTGGGGGGGGGGGGGGGTGGGGGGGGGGGGGGGTGGGGGGGGGGGGGGGTGGGGGGGGGGGGGGGTGGGGGGGGGGGGGGGTGGGGGGGGGGGGGGGTGGGGGGGGGGGGGGGTGGGGGGGGGGGGGGGTGGGGGGGGGGGGGGGTGGGGGGGGGGGGGGGTGGGGGGGGGGGGGGGTGGGGGGGGGGGGGGGTGGGGGGGGGGGGGGGTGGGGGGGGGGGGGGGTGGGGGGGGGGGGGGGTGGGGGGGGGGGGGGGTGGGGGGGGGGGGGGGTGGGGGGGGGGGGGGGTGGGGGGGGGGGGGGGTGGGGGGGGGGGGGGGTGGGGGGGGGGGGGGGTGGGGGGGGGGGGGGGTGGGGGGGGGGGGGGGTGGGGGGGGGGGGGGGTGGGGGGGGGGGGGGGTGGGGGGGGGGGGGGGTGGGGGGGGGGGGGGGTGGGGGGGGGGGGGGGTGGGGGGGGGGGGGGGTGGGGGGGGGGGGGGGTGGGGGGGGGGGGGGGTGGGGGGGGGGGGGGGTGGGGGGGGGGGGGGGTGGGGGGGGGGGGGGGTGGGGGGGGGGGGGGGTGGGGGGGGGGGGGGGTGGGGGGGGGGGGGGGTGGGGGGGGGGGGGGGTGGGGGGGGGGGGGGGTGGGGGGGGGGGGGGGTGGGGGGGGGGGGGGGTGGGGGGGGGGGGGGGTGGGGGGGGGGGGGGGTGGGGGGGGGGGGGGGTGGGGGGGGGGGGGGGTGGGGGGGGGGGGGGGTGGGGGGGGGGGGGGGTGGGGGGGGGGGGGGGTGGGGGGGGGGGGGGGTGGGGGGGGGGGGGGGTGGGGGGGGGGGGGGGTGGGGGGGGGGGGGGGTGGGGGGGGGGGGGGGTGGGGGGGGGGGGGGGTGGGGGGGGGGGGGGGTGGGGGGGGGGGGGGGTGGGGGGGGGGGGGGGTGGGGGGGGGGGGGGGTGGGGGGGGGGGGGGGTGGGGGGGGGGGGGGGTGGGGGGGGGGGGGGGTGGGGGGGGGGGGGGGTGGGGGGGGGGGGGGGTGGGGGGGGGGGGGGGTGGGGGGGGGGGGGGGTGGGGGGGGGGGGGGGTGGGGGGGGGGGGGGGTGGGGGGGGGGGGGGGTGGGGGGGGGGGGGGGTGGGGGGGGGGGGGGGTGGGGGGGGGGGGGGGTGGGGGGGGGGGGGGGTGGGGGGGGGGGGGGGTGGGGGGGGGGGGGGGTGGGGGGGGGGGGGGGTGGGGGGGGGGGGGGGTGGGGGGGGGGGGGGGTGGGGGGGGGGGGGGGTGGGGGGGGGGGGGGGTGGGGGGGGGGGGGGGTGGGGGGGGGGGGGGGTGGGGGGGGGGGGGGGTGGGGGGGGGGGGGGGTGGGGGGGGGGGGGGGTGGGGGGGGGGGGGGGTGGGGGGGGGGGGGGGTGGGGGGGGGGGGGGGTGGGGGGGGGGGGGGGTGGGGGGGGGGGGGGGTGGGGGGGGGGGGGGGTGGGGGGGGGGGGGGGTGGGGGGGGGGGGGGGTGGGGGGGGGGGGGGGTGGGGGGGGGGGGGGGTGGGGGGGGGGGGGGGTGGGGGGGGGGGGGGGTGGGGGGGGGGGGGGGTGGGGGGGGGGGGGGGTGGGGGGGGGGGGGGGTGGGGGGGGGGGGGGGTGGGGGGGGGGGGGGGTGGGGGGGGGGGGGGGTGGGGGGGGGGGGGGGTGGGGGGGGGGGGGGGTGGGGGGGGGGGGGGGTGGGGGGGGGGGGGGGTGGGGGGGGGGGGGGGTGGGGGGGGGGGGGGGTGGGGGGGGGGGGGGGTGGGGGGGGGGGGGGGTGGGGGGGGGGGGGGGTGGGGGGGGGGGGGGGTGGGGGGGGGGGGGGGTGGGGGGGGGGGGGGGTGGGGGGGGGGGGGGGTGGGGGGGGGGGGGGGTGGGGGGGGGGGGGGGTGGGGGGGGGGGGGGGTGGGGGGGGGGGGGGGTGGGGGGGGGGGGGGGTGGGGGGGGGGGGGGGTGGGGGGGGGGGGGGGTGGGGGGGGGGGGGGGTGGGGGGGGGGGGGGGTGGGGGGGGGGGGGGGTGGGGGGGGGGGGGGGTGGGGGGGGGGGGGGGTGGGGGGGGGGGGGGGTGGGGGGGGGGGGGGGTGGGGGGGGGGGGGGGTGGGGGGGGGGGGGGGTGGGGGGGGGGGGGGGTGGGGGGGGGGGGGGGTGGGGGGGGGGGGGGGTGGGGGGGGGGGGGGGTGGGGGGGGGGGGGGGTGGGGGGGGGGGGGGGTGGGGGGGGGGGGGGGTGGGGGGGGGGGGGGGTGGGGGGGGGGGGGGGTGGGGGGGGGGGGGGGTGGGGGGGGGGGGGGGTGGGGGGGGGGGGGGGTGGGGGGGGGGGGGGGTGGGGGGGGGGGGGGGTGGGGGGGGGGGGGGGTGGGGGGGGGGGGGGGTGGGGGGGGGGGGGGGTGGGGGGGGGGGGGGGTGGGGGGGGGGGGGGGTGGGGGGGGGGGGGGGTGGGGGGGGGGGGGGGTGGGGGGGGGGGGGGGTGGGGGGGGGGGGGGGTGGGGGGGGGGGGGGGTGGGGGGGGGGGGGGGTGGGGGGGGGGGGGGGTGGGGGGGGGGGGGGGTGGGGGGGGGGGGGGGTGGGGGGGGGGGGGGGTGGGGGGGGGGGGGGGTGGGGGGGGGGGGGGGTGGGGGGGGGGGGGGGTGGGGGGGGGGGGGGGTGGGGGGGGGGGGGGGTGGGGGGGGGGGGGGGTGGGGGGGGGGGGGGGTGGGGGGGGGGGGGGGTGGGGGGGGGGGGGGGTGGGGGGGGGGGGGGGTGGGGGGGGGGGGGGGTGGGGGGGGGGGGGGGTGGGGGGGGGGGGGGGTGGGGGGGGGGGGGGGTGGGGGGGGGGGGGGGTGGGGGGGGGGGGGGGTGGGGGGGGGGGGGGGTGGGGGGGGGGGGGGGTGGGGGGGGGGGGGGGTGGGGGGGGGGGGGGGTGGGGGGGGGGGGGGGTGGGGGGGGGGGGGGGTGGGGGGGGGGGGGGGTGGGGGGGGGGGGGGGTGGGGGGGGGGGGGGGTGGGGGGGGGGGGGGGTGGGGGGGGGGGGGGGTGGGGGGGGGGGGGGGTGGGGGGGGGGGGGGGTGGGGGGGGGGGGGGGTGGGGGGGGGGGGGGGTGGGGGGGGGGGGGGGTGGGGGGGGGGGGGGGTGGGGGGGGGGGGGGGTGGGGGGGGGGGGGGGTGGGGGGGGGGGGGGGTGGGGGGGGGGGGGGGTGGGGGGGGGGGGGGGTGGGGGGGGGGGGGGGTGGGGGGGGGGGGGGGTGGGGGGGGGGGGGGGTGGGGGGGGGGGGGGGTGGGGGGGGGGGGGGGTGGGGGGGGGGGGGGGTGGGGGGGGGGGGGGGTGGGGGGGGGGGGGGGTGGGGGGGGGGGGGGGTGGGGGGGGGGGGGGGTGGGGGGGGGGGGGGGTGGGGGGGGGGGGGGGTGGGGGGGGGGGGGGGTGGGGGGGGGGGGGGGTGGGGGGGGGGGGGGGTGGGGGGGGGGGGGGGTGGGGGGGGGGGGGGGTGGGGGGGGGGGGGGGTGGGGGGGGGGGGGGGTGGGGGGGGGGGGGGGTGGGGGGGGGGGGGGGTGGGGGGGGGGGGGGGTGGGGGGGGGGGGGGGTGGGGGGGGGGGGGGGTGGGGGGGGGGGGGGGTGGGGGGGGGGGGGGGTGGGGGGGGGGGGGGGTGGGGGGGGGGGGGGGTGGGGGGGGGGGGGGGTGGGGGGGGGGGGGGGTGGGGGGGGGGGGGGGTGGGGGGGGGGGGGGGTGGGGGGGGGGGGGGGTGGGGGGGGGGGGGGGTGGGGGGGGGGGGGGGTGGGGGGGGGGGGGGGTGGGGGGGGGGGGGGGTGGGGGGGGGGGGGGGTGGGGGGGGGGGGGGGTGGGGGGGGGGGGGGGTGGGGGGGGGGGGGGGTGGGGGGGGGGGGGGGTGGGGGGGGGGGGGGGTGGGGGGGGGGGGGGGTGGGGGGGGGGGGGGGTGGGGGGGGGGGGGGGTGGGGGGGGGGGGGGGTGGGGGGGGGGGGGGGTGGGGGGGGGGGGGGGTGGGGGGGGGGGGGGGTGGGGGGGGGGGGGGGTGGGGGGGGGGGGGGGTGGGGGGGGGGGGGGGTGGGGGGGGGGGGGGGTGGGGGGGGGGGGGGGTGGGGGGGGGGGGGGGTGGGGGGGGGGGGGGGTGGGGGGGGGGGGGGGTGGGGGGGGGGGGGGGTGGGGGGGGGGGGGGGTGGGGGGGGGGGGGGGTGGGGGGGGGGGGGGGTGGGGGGGGGGGGGGGTGGGGGGGGGGGGGGGTGGGGGGGGGGGGGGGTGGGGGGGGGGGGGGGTGGGGGGGGGGGGGGGTGGGGGGGGGGGGGGGTGGGGGGGGGGGGGGGTGGGGGGGGGGGGGGGTGGGGGGGGGGGGGGGTGGGGGGGGGGGGGGGTGGGGGGGGGGGGGGGTGGGGGGGGGGGGGGGTGGGGGGGGGGGGGGGTGGGGGGGGGGGGGGGTGGGGGGGGGGGGGGGTGGGGGGGGGGGGGGGTGGGGGGGGGGGGGGGTGGGGGGGGGGGGGGGTGGGGGGGGGGGGGGGTGGGGGGGGGGGGGGGTGGGGGGGGGGGGGGGTGGGGGGGGGGGGGGGTGGGGGGGGGGGGGGGTGGGGGGGGGGGGGGGTGGGGGGGGGGGGGGGTGGGGGGGGGGGGGGGTGGGGGGGGGGGGGGGTGGGGGGGGGGGGGGGTGGGGGGGGGGGGGGGTGGGGGGGGGGGGGGGTGGGGGGGGGGGGGGGTGGGGGGGGGGGGGGGTGGGGGGGGGGGGGGGTGGGGGGGGGGGGGGGTGGGGGGGGGGGGGGGTGGGGGGGGGGGGGGGTGGGGGGGGGGGGGGGTGGGGGGGGGGGGGGGTGGGGGGGGGGGGGGGTGGGGGGGGGGGGGGGTGGGGGGGGGGGGGGGTGGGGGGGGGGGGGGGTGGGGGGGGGGGGGGGTGGGGGGGGGGGGGGGTGGGGGGGGGGGGGGGTGGGGGGGGGGGGGGGTGGGGGGGGGGGGGGGTGGGGGGGGGGGGGGGTGGGGGGGGGGGGGGGTGGGGGGGGGGGGGGGTGGGGGGGGGTACCTGGGAGTAAGCTCAGTTGCTGGCAATGGGGCTTGCTTCTGAGTAAGCCCTCCTAGGGTCGTGATTCATCTGTTGGAAGAGTTGCACAGTTGCTTCAAAGCAAAGCCACCGACTACCACCAAGCTTACTCCCGAGTAACATACGCCTCGGAGCCAACTGTTTTTTTCTAAACTAAAGCCTCAGTATTCAGGTTAAATTGCCGGGTTGGCACTTTGCGATAAATAAGTGGGCTTTGGGTTGCAATTTGGGCACTCGGTCTTGAAAAGGTTCGCCATCACTGGTCTAGCCAGTCAGTTCCAGTCCCGGCAGGTGGCCGACCTCTGACACCTGATCTGCTTAGTAACTACTATTAGGCCTCACTTCTGGTTGAGATTATTGTTGGGGGGGGGGGGGCAGTGTCCAATGGAACAGGAAGAAAAAGGGCGCTGGAAAGAAGGCCTGATGCAGGCAAAGCCAACCAGCGCTTGTCTACAAAGAGCTGCTGATGGAGGTGAGATGAAAAGATTCAAATTATGTTTTTATTTATTTATTTATTTATTTATTTATTATATTTATATACCGCCCTCCCCCGGAGGGCTCAGGGCGGTGAACAACAAACCTAAATAGCGCACAATAAAATCAAGACTAAAACAAGTTAAATATTAATTAAGTTGGCTCGATATAAAATAAACCCCACCCATTAAAACGCAGCACACTGAACCAGCATAGCAGATGGCACCTACAATCAAATCTCCTAAAAAGAGAGGGGGGGGGGGGCGGCAGGATCCACTGATGTTATAAAGGAGGGGGGGCCATCAGTTTGCTGCTGAGTTGTAAGTAAAGCTTTCTTAAACACCAAAATCATCAAATATTGAAGAAAATTGGGGTGTTGTGGGGTTTCCGGGCTGTATGGCCATGTTCCAGCAGCATTTTCACCTGACGTTTTGCCTGCATCTGTGAAACAGGGGAAAATGCTACTGGGACATGGTCAGGCAGCCCCGAAACCTCACAACACCCCAGCGATTCCGTCCATGAAAGCCTTTGACAACACATTCAGGAAAATTCTCACATGCTCCGAGACTGCCGGTCTGCTTCATTTAACAGCAACATGTTTTGATAGCTACAGCAAACAAACAAGTAGTATTTTTTAAAACGTGGGACGCACTTAAATAATAATAGAAGCGTTTGATTGCAATCATCCTTTTTTCTTTTCACCCCACCTCGCGTGCAAACCTCTGCTGAGATGCTACAAGAGGCAAAAATGGCCTTCCAGGAGCCAGACTGGAAACACAGAAACCGGGGGAAGGGTTGGGGCCGGGCGTTCCTTTAAGGCGCTGACACACAGCCAGGGCTGACCTGAGGCAACAAGCAGGCTAGTCATAAGGTGAGCAGGCAAATGACTTCCTGAGGAGACCACAGGGAACAGTCTGTTGGGCCGGTCTGTGTCTTACTAGCATCGCTGGAGCAGGGAAGTCTCAATGTGGCTTCTTAGGAGACCAGTAAAAAAATGTGTAAAAGTTCAGCAGCACCTTCAAGACAAACAGCGTGTCTTTTCATTCACGGGTTGTCATCTAGGATCTGGGCCACTGTCCTAATGCCAGCCAGCCCCATATCTTTCAGCAAGGGGTTGTCTTGCCAAGTTCTCTCTCAGGCTGTTTTCTTTGGGGGCAGCATTTTGCTACCTTATCATCACCGCGGCCCATGAGAAGCTGCGTGGAAAACTTTGACCTCTAAAGAAATATCCCGAAGAAGGGGGGTTTGAGAAGAGGCTCGGCCTAGAGCTGCCCAAGGGCTCCCCGCTCCAGCCAGGCTACTTTCTGCAGGTGTGGGGCTGCTTGCAAGCATTAGGGCAGCTGGCGAGTGCCCGCGGGGCCCCCCTGCTCCGGACCCTGCTCGAGAAAGAGCGCCAGAGCCAAGGGGGGGGGGGGGTGTCAACCCTGGCCCTCCAGATGCTCCTGGCGCTGGCAGGCAGAGGCTGATGGGAATCGTAGTCCATGAGCATCTGGACGACCAGAGTTTGACACCCCACGGAGGAAGCCCCCCCCCCCCCAGGCTTGGCGCTGGACTGCTGCAGCAGGAGGGCTGGGCGCGAGCCCCGCTCCACCCCCGAGGCCAACCAGCGGGGGGCTGAAGGCGGCCGAGGGGGCCCTGGGCCTGGAGGGAGCCGCCGCCGCCGCCGCCGCTGTGACCCGCCTGGAGTCTCCGCAGCCCCCAGCGCCGCCTTTCCCGCCAGGCCCCGGCGGAGCTCCTCGGGCCGCGCCAAGAGGCCTGCCTGCCTGCCTGCCTACTCCGCGGCGGAAGCAGCCCAGCCGCAACCAGAAGGCGCGCGGCGACGACGACGACGACGCCACTCCGGCCCGGCCCGGCGCCATGGCGGAGGCCCTGCCTCCCTCCCTCCTTCCCGCGCCCCGCAGCGCCCAGCCCAGCCGCCACCCCCGGGCCTCCGCTTGCCCCCAGAGGGCCTCCCTCCCGCAGGCGCCGCGCCGCGCCAGGGCTTTGTCCGGCCTTACCGCACCTGGCGGGGGTGGGGGGAGGTGGCGGGGCGCCAGCCGGGGGATCTCGGTCGCGGCCTCCGGGAGGGCGGGCGGGCAGGCAGGCGACGGTGCGCGCGCGCCCTCCTCCCCCCCCGTCCCAGGCCGAAGTGGCGGCCTGCGCGCCTCCGCCTCCTCCTCGGCGCTGGGAGGGAGACGCTTCCCGCCCTCCTGCCTCGGGACGGCTGCCAGGCGCGCGTCACCGCCCGCAGCCTCCCGCCCGCCCCTCCAGGGCCCCAGCCGGACCCCCTCCAGCCGCCCCGCTGCGGGCGCGCCTCGGCCTGTTCGGCGCCGGAGCCACGAAGCAGCAGCAGCACAGCCGGGCGCCTGCCTTCCGAAACGGGACGCCCCCCCCCCAGCCCCCCAGGACGGAGCCCGGGCGACGTCCGGCACCCGCTAGTCCCAGACACGCACCCGCAGTGGCCCCCACGCTCGCACGCCAGCCCCGCAGAGCCCAGGGCTGCCCCAGGAGGAGCAAGCAAGGAGGCGCCAACGCAGCAGCACCAGGGCTCGGGGCACTCTCCCGGGCCGCCTGGGTCGCCACAGCCTCTGGCCTCACGGGCACGGCAGGGCACAAAAGCCCGCGGGAGCCGTCACGATCTCACGCTGTGTGCAGGGGACAACCTACGGATGTCTTTTCTCCCCTGAAAACAGCACCAAGAGTTGTAGGATAAACCCACCCTGAACTCACTTCCTCCAACGTGCACGGGGAGTCCATGAGAGCCACAGGCTGTAAGCTAGAGAGCCGTCTCTGGTTCCCCGCTCCTCCACGTGAAGCCTGCCGGGTGACCTTGGGCCAGCCACGGGTCGCTCCAAACTCCCTCAGCCCCCACGGAGGCCGGCAACGACGGCAAACCGCCGCTGAAGATCTCTTGCCCTGAAAACTAGTCCACAGGATCGCTCTAAGGCATAAGTGTCAAACTCGCGGCCCTCCAGATGTTATGGACTACAGTTCCCAGCATCATCCTGGCAGGGGATGATAGGAACTGTAGTCCATAACATCTGGAGGGCCGCGAGTTTGACACCTGTGCTCTAAGGGTTGGAGCACCAGCATGGTTAAGAGCAGATGCACTCTAATCTGGAGAACCGGAGTTGATCCCCTGCTCTGCCACTTGAGCGGTGGGGGCTTATCTGGTGAGCCAGATTAGCTTGTGCGCTCCCACCCATGCCAGCTGGGCGGCCCTGGGCTAGTCATAGCTCTTCGGAGCTCTCTCAGCCCCACCCACCTCACAGGGGGTTTGTGGGGGAGGGGCAGGGAAAGGAGACTGTCAGCCCCTTTGAGTCTCCTTGCAGGAGAGAAAGGGGGGATATAAATCCAGAGGCAGGCTTTCTGACTTGTGGCTTCCTGAATTGAGTCAGTCCATTCCAGGTTGGGTCCGCCTCTTTTCCCTGCTGACTTCCACTTTTCCTCGCAGGGGGAGAGTCACATATTCACCGAGTGGTTTACTGCTTTTCTGTTGTTTGGCTCTACTAATCTAGCAGGGGACAGAAAGGCTAAATGGTGGGAGCTGGCCCTTTAAGGGCCCCCCCTCCGCACGTTTTAACCCTCTCCCTCCTACTGAAGGGCACTAAGATTCTGCCAGAGCTCATTAGAAACAGCTGTTGGAAGCAGAGGCCCATTCCTGCAGCGGCCCCCTGGGGCCTCCTCGAATGCCTACCCCGCCCCGGCAGCCAATCCGGTTCCAGGCTGCAATTTTCCCCCGCTACCCTCCAAGACGGAGCAAATCTGCTCGCTGCAGACTGGGCCTGCGGAGGCAGCCGGCGGGGCTGCTGAGTCGGGTTGCAAACACTCGAGTGCAAAGTCAGACGGATTGCTTGCTGGGGCTTTTGCAACTTCTGCACCGAAGTTACGTTGGCTGTGGTGACGAAACTCCTGAAGAGCAGCCTCGGCGATGAGGGTTCCCATAAGACACCCACGCACCCTGCCAGTCCCTTATCAGAATCCGTGGTCTGATCCAGCAGGCCCTTTCTTATGTCCTTACATGGGTAAGGGGAAACAACAATAACCCAGTTCCAGCCTTGCGGGGGTCTGCAAGCTGCAGCTCTCCAGATGTTCATGGACTACAATTCCCATCAGCCCCTGTCAGCATGGGATTTGTAGTTCATGAACTGATGGGATTTGTAGTTCATGAACATCTGGAGAGCCGCAGGTTGCAGACCCCGTAGGGTAAAACTATACTCCTAATTGACACCCCCCCCCCATGTAGCACAGTAGCTAGACTTAGGACCGTACAGACCCAAGTTCCAATCTCTGCTCTGCCATGATAAATAAATCTAAAAAATAAATAAATTTCATCACCCTGAGACGGACACGGGAGCAGCAATTAATAAATCTAAAAAAATAAACATAAATGAAAACTGGCTGGTCGATGCCAGGCTGGTCATAGGCTCTCAATCAAACCTTCCTTGCAGGATTGTTGTGAGGATAGAACAGAAAAGAAGAGCACTTTGAAAGAGCACTAAATCAACAATGGGGTGTTGTGGATTATCCGGGTGGTATGGCCGTGTTCCAGTAGCATTTTCTCCTGACATCTCGCTTGCATCTGTGGCTGGCATCTTCAGAGGATCCTCTGAAGATGCCAGCCACAGATGCAGGCGAAACGTCAGGAGAAAATGCTATTGGAACACGACCATACAGCATGGAAACCTCACAACCCCCCAGTGATTCTAGCCATGAAAGCCTTCGACAAGACATAAATCAACAATAGTTACCCCACATGGCCAAAGGGCCCAGAGTGCAGTCTGGCAGTGCCACGGCCTCAACTCCTAACCAAGTCTCTTTATTGCCCTCTGGCCGCCCCACAGCAATCCAGTAAAAACATTCAAGTGATGCCAACCACCTGGCCCTGTGAGAACCAGAGATGTGCTCATGGCCATGGGCAGAGGGTTGAATGGGCGTGACAGCTGAACGTCAGACTCCACCCACTGGCTTTGTTCGCAGTCCGCCTTTCTCGCTGCCTCTCTGGCCATCCCACTGAAAGGGAAAGGGAGGGGGGAAATGAACATGGAGATTCCTTGTGCAGACCCCCAGTCTGTCCAGGTCAGACTTGCTTACTCAGCCTGGAAACAGATCTCCAGGGTCTCGGCCACACAAGGGTCTTTCCCAGCACCTTCTGCCTGATGCCTCCTCACCGGAGTTGCCGAGGACTGAACATGGGACGTTCTCCTCCTCTGGAGGTTTATTAAGCATTATGATTGAAGTCGATAAGATTGCGCATGGGGTAGGAAGTGTCGACTGAGAGAAATTTTTCTCTCTTTCTCACAATACTAGAACCAGGGGGCATACGTTGAAAATGCTGGGGGGAAGAATTAGGACTAATCAAAGGAAATATGCGGTCACAGGAGGTGGTGATGTTTGCAATATGCTGACACAGGAGGTGGTGGCAGCCACTGATCTGGATAGCTTTAAAAAGGGCTTGGACAGATTTATGGAGGAGAAGTCGATCTGTGGCTATCAATCTTGATCCTCCTGGATCTCAGATTGCAAATGCCTTAGCAGACCAGGTGCTCGGGAGCAGCAGCAGCAGAAGGCCATTGCTGTCACATCCTGCACGTGAGCTCCCAAAGGCACCTGGTGGGCCACTGCGAGTAGCAGAGAGCTGGACTAGATGGACTCTGGTCTGATCCAGCAAGGCTCTTTCTTATGTTATGTTCTAAGCAAAGGCCAGATGGCCGTCTGCCAGCAGGGCTGATCCACTGAACGTAGGCCAATCACGAGAAGGTGGGCAGGAAGGGCAGTCTCAGTGCTTGGCTCTTGAGGCCCTTTGTTACACGGCCAAAGTAATTCCTGACTTTGGGGTCAGGAAGCAATTTTCCTCCAGGCCATATTGACCAAGGATCCTGTAAGGCCCCTTCCACACATGCAGAACAATACACATTCAATCCACTTTAAATGCACTTTGAAGCTGTGCAGAATAGCAAAATCCACTTGCAAACAATTGTGAAAGTGGATTAAAAGTGCATTATTCTGCAAGTGCGGAAGGGGCCTAAGTTTTTTGGCCTTCCTCTGGGCAGGGGTCACTGGGGGAGTGGCGAGGGAGGCAGTTGTGAATTTCCTGCATTGTGCAGGAGGCTGGAGGGCAACCAAAATGGAAAAAGGTCTGGAGTCCATGCCCTACAAAAAGAGACTTAGGGAGCTGGGGATGTTTAGTCTGGAGAAGCGAAGGTTAAGGAGGGTCATGATAGCCATGTTTACATATTTGAAGGGATGTCATGTTGGTGAGGGAGCAAGCTTGTTTTCTGCTGCTCCAGAGACTAGGACCAGGAGTCATGGGTTCAAGTTGAAGGAAAAGAGATTCCCCACATAACATCAGGAAAAACGTCCTGACTGTCACGGCTGTTAAACAGTGGAATTCACTGCCTCAGAGTGTGGTGGAGTCTCCTTCTTTGGAGGTTTCTAAAGAGAGGCTGGACGGCCATCTGTCAGGAGTGCTTTGACTGTGTGTTCCTGCATGGCAGGGGGTTGGACTTGATGGCCCTTGAGGTCTCTTCCAACTCTAGGATTCTGTGAGTCTAACCCTTGAGGCCCCTTCCAGTTCTATGTCTCTGCATGCCAAGCAGATGATCTGCCTTTGAGCCACAGCGCCCCCTCAGGAAGCAACAAAAACCCTAGATCTAGTCAAATGGCATACAATCCCAGCAATCAGCATTGCTTATGTCATAATTTGTTCATGTTTCATACAACAGAAGGTTTAGCAGCAGACACTTCCTTTTAAAAAACTTCTATACCATTACAAGCACTTCTCAGCCAAGAACACAATTAATGTATTTAAAATGAGGATCAGGTCTCTTTCCATCAAAATGCCGGACAGACAACCAGCTACGGCTCCTTCTTGAGAGGTGCAATTTGACTATGATAGTCGATATACCCGGATCCCATCCAGGTTAGATTACTGTGCTTCACTGTACTGTACTGTACTTGGGGCCACCTCTCAAGTCCAGATTCTAGTAGCCAGGTTACTGATGGGGACTGGATATCAAACTGGCCACCTATTTGTTATCAGGCATCATTCAAAGTGCTGGTGCTCATTTTAAAGCCCTAAATCAGGGGTCTGCAACCTGTGGTTCTCCAGATGTTCATGGACTACAATCCCCATTAGTCCCCGCAGGGCTGATGGGAATTGTAGTCCATGAACATCTGGAGAACCACAGGTTGCAGACCCCTGCCCTAAATAAAGGGACCCAAGGGACTCTTTTCCTGTCCTGCTCTGCTCGCCACTCAAGATCATTAGCATAAGCCCTGTTGTTTGCTCCAGACTACAGGAGCGAAGCAAAGACAGGGCCTTCTCAGAGGTGGCCCCCGATCTGTGGAAGACCCTCCTTCTTAAGTTTACCTGGCATCTATTCTTATTAGCATTCAGACATCAGCTCAAAACATTTATGTTCACCCTGTCTAAAATTTTATCTCTCCCTGATGCTTGCCTGTGATCCCTGCATGCAAGCGGATGTTTTTATGGTCTGCTTTTATGTTCAAGGTTGAATTAATCGGCTGGGCTTTTATGAGTACAGGTTCTAACGAAGATGGTTTTACTCCAGGAAGATTTCTTATTGAATTATTTATTATTGCTTTATTGATTTGTTGTTTAAGTTTGTATGTTTTCTTCTTCTTCTTCTTCTTCTTCTTCTTCTTCTTCTTCTTCTTCTTAGCTTTCTTATCTGATAAAGCAGGCTAAAATCACAACATCCCTGCAAAGTAGGGAAGACATGACTTGCCAAAAGATTCCCAGTAATAGCCAACTAGAGATCTGAGCCTTTCTCAAAGGTTTAAATCATACATAAATAACATAAAAATACATGCCACCCACTGTACCTTTGCCTTTCAATCACTTCTCCTCCAGGGAAGAATCTCCCTCTTGATCTCTTCACCAAGCAACAACATCTGCTTCAAGACCCATGCACGCTGTAAAGGTTCTAAAGCATTGTTCTTATTTAAGATGCCTTCACAATGCAAACAGGAAGCCAGCTGCCTCAGAGAGATTCCACACATTCCCACCTGCTTGCTCACTGCAGGTGAACACCAGCACAGGTAAAAATTACATCCTTCAGCATACCTGGTACACCATTACTGAAATTCTCACTAAGGAGTGCCTGACAGGCAGAATTCCAAAGTGCCCAGATTCCGTGTTCTTTTTAATCCTGGGATTTCATAGAGTACTGGTGCCTTTCTTTTTGTCTCAGCACTTAAACAGCAAGTATCATCCACGTAACCTCAACAAAGCTCATTTTTATTTTGACCCAGGCAGGGAGACATTTTGGAAACCCTCGACGCGGCACATACTAATGGTGGAAAGATGGTGTCACGCTGAAGGTGACTAGTGGCAACCCCTCGTGGGGTTCTCAAGACAGGAGATCAACAGAGGTGGTTTACCATTGGCTGCCCTGCCCACCAACCCTCGGCTCCCAGTCAAGCAATAACCAGGGCTGACCCTGCTCAGCTTCTGGTATCTAACGAGTTCAGGCCAGTCTTGGCCATCCAGGTCATAAGAAGAGACCAACAGAGGTGGTTTGCCATTGGCTGCCTCAGCACAGAGACCCTGGACTTGCTTGGTGGTCTCACAACCAAGTACCAGCCAGGTTTAGATTCCAAGTTCTAACGAGGTCAGGACAGCCTGGGCCATCCAGGTCAAGACAACAGACCAACAGAGGTGGTTTGCCATTGGCTGCCTCTGCACAGAGACCCTGGACTTGCTTGGTGGTCTCACATCCAAGTACCAACCAGGTTTAGATTCCAAGTTCTAACAAGGTCAGGACAGCCTGGGCCATCCAGGTCAAGACAACAGAGCAACAGAGGTGGTTTGCCATTGGCTGCCTCCGCACAGAGACCCTGGACTTGCTTGGTGGTCTCACAACCAAGTACCAAACAGGTTTAGATTCCAAGTTCTAACAAGGTCAGGACAGCCTGGGCCATCCAGGTCAAGACAACAGACCAACAGAGGTGGTTTGCCATTGGCTGCCTCCGCACAGAGACCCTGGACTTGCTTGGTGGTCTCACATCCAAGTACCAACCAGGTTTACATTCTAAGTTCTAACAAGGTCAGGACAGCCTGGGCCATCCAGGTCAAGACAACAGACAAACAGAGGTGGTTTGCCATTGGCTGCCTCCACACAACAACCCTCAGCTTCCTTGGTGGTCTCCCATTCAAGCACTAACCAAGTCTTGCTCTGCCTAGCTTCCAAGATCTGATGAGGTTAGACTAGCCTGGGCCACCCAGATCAGGACTTGGCAGGTCCTCATCACTTTTCAATGACATCAGTAGGGACCCTTTGACAGAATATCAAAGCAAGGGATGCACAGGAGAAAGGCAGGGCCAGAGACCCAATGAACAGCCCAAAGTCACAGACTCCCAGGGTTACTTTGCCCATGCACACCCAACTTCGGAGTAGGTTTTCCCGATTCCCAAGCAAAGGAAGGAGGCTGTGGCTCCTTATTGGCGAGTCAAACTTGCCATGAGACTCCAGCTTGACAATACCACAATGTTGTTGACATACACATTAAAAAGCGATTTAAGAAAATGCTTTGGCTAACTGTAAGCATGCTCCAAAGGACCATTTACTGTTAACTGAGAAGTGAAGCACATCTGTTCCATGGCAGAGGGCAGGACTCAGCCGAGAAGGAGGCCCCCCCAGGACGAAATGAAGCCTCACGGTTACAGGCCGCTCCGGCTTTTGTGAACCTACTTCTTTATTGTCAGGCGGCTATAGCAGTAGAAGAGGCCCCATCAGGAGGGGCACAGAAGCAATTTGCTGGCTCAATTTGTCTTCCAAAAGCGGCAGTCCCAGCCCACCCCTGCCTGAGAGCTCGGGGGAAAAAAAGAACAAGGGGAACCAGTTTATTGGGCCTTTAAGATCCCAGTGCGTTTTATGATAAGTTTCATTAGGATCCCCTGACTGAGCTTATCATGAAACTATAGGATGAGAGATACCAGAAAGAATCTTTCCACAGGAGCTGCCCCCCTTCCTTGTCCTACATCAGTGATGGCGAACCTTTTTGAGACCAAGTGCCCCAACTGCAACCCAAAACCCACTTATGTATCACAAAGTGCCAACACGGCAATTTAACCTGAATACTGAGGTTTTAGTTTAGAAAAAATGGTTGGCTCCGAGGCGCACGTTACTCGGGAGTAAGCTTGGTGAAGCAACCGTGCAACACTTCGAATGGGTGAATCATGACCCTAGGAGGGTTTACTCAGAAGCAAGCCCCATTGCCAGCAACTGAGCTTACTCCCAGGTAAAGGATCATGACCAGGCTAGCCTAGATGTGTGTGTGTGGGTGTGTGATTTTACGCCCCCCCCCCCGATGAACTTTGTGCACGTGTGCCCACAGAAAGGGCTCTGAGTGCCACCTCTGGCACCCGTGCCAGAGGTTCGCCATCACTGTCCTACATCCTCTCCATCCTCTCAGTTGCTCAAACTTATGAAGGATCAAGGTATTTTATTTAGGAACCAATTTGCAGGGGTGGGCAAATCACTAGATACACAGCTGGGAGGGGGGAAATCTGAGAGCAAGAGTAATGGATGAGAGGTCTATCAGTAGCTACTAGCTGTGGTGACTACAGTGAACGTCCATGTTCACAGGCAGTCAACCTTTGAACCCCAGTGCCGGGAGGCAACATCAGGGGAAGGCCTGAGCTGGCCCCTGTGTGAGGCAGGGTGCTGGACTAGATGCACACTCACTGATCTAATCCAGCACGGCTCTTCTGGTGTTCTTAAAGGCCTTGGCCCGGGCGCAATGATCACAATAGGCAAGTTCCGCTGACAGTCTTTGGATGCACTAAAAATGCTCTTTTGTCAAAGTGCCACGTTGAACAACGCACACAATAAAGGTTTTGACATATGGTGCTTCAAACAGCTCCCTAAATGCAACTGGAGAATCGGGACTGGTGGAGGGGAGGGAGAACTGGGCAGGCATTAGGACCACAGTGGAGCAAAGAAGGTCCAGGGAGTGGCTGCATATTACTTATTTTATTTATTTATTTATTTATTTGTTTGTTTATTAATCTTATATACCGCCCAACCCCCGAAGGGCTCTTCAGCATTGAGGTTCTTTCTTTCTGTGAGACAAGGTATACCAGAACTCAGCCACACAGCCTGGAAAACCCACAACAGTCACTTGATTCAGGCTGTGAAAACCTTTGACAATCCAACCCTTCCATTCCTTGCTCCAGATATATTTCAAAAAAGGCTTATGGTTTGTCTTGATGCTTTTAGCCAACAACAAGGGATAAAGCCAAATACTTTGCAGAGAAGGGAGGATTTGAAAGAGGAAATATAAGGTGATTGCTACTTAACTTCCGGGAGGGAATTCAAGGCATAACGGACAGCAAGGAAGAAGTCACAAAGGGCAGGAATCAAAAAATAAGCCTTAGCAAACCTAGACCTGGCCTGTGGGAGACTTCTAGGAAACCCAAGGATACCAGCAAGTGGTAAATGCAGTAGAACAAAGTGAAAGGAAGGTAGAATGAGGCGGATCAGTCCCCTCAGCTTGGATGCATGCACAGAGAAAATATCCTTGGGTAAGAACCACCACCTACATGAATAAGCCTAAAAGATGAAAAGATTGGAAAATTACTAAGGGCAAAACTGCCAGATAATTCATCCTTAGTTCCTGACTCCAAAGTAACAGGCGGGATCTCAAAGTTCCTGGAAAGGAACCAGCCGCACAAGGGGCTTGCTCATACCTGCCTCCCAATCCACCTCCTGCAGAAATACAACTCGAAGCAGCCACCTCCACTGGCACAGATGCAACAGTGTAGAAATGTGAAATTTCCAGAAATCTGAAGGCTTTTTTTTTAAGTAGAAAAAATGGGTGAAGAAGAGATCAAATTACTCAAAACAGAGATGCGTGAACAGTTTGCTTCCTTCTTTTGGGAATTATATAAAAAGGAATCAGTAACAGAAGAAATAGAGCAGTATATAAAAGGAATACGTGCAGATAAGTTCACATCTGAACACAGAGATACACTGAACCGTTATGATTCAGGAAATATTGAAAGCTGCACAGAGACTGAAAAAAAGACAAAGTGCCAGGCCCAGCAACGTACGACACGTGGAAGGTAATTTAATATTAGCACTGCAGAAAGTTATGAATATTTATGATTTGAAGTTTAATATTACCATTGCAAAGAGAAAACATTGCCTTCACCATGGCAAGGAGCATAGACCACACTGATACACAGAGAGGAAATGGTCCAAGATTACAATTTTACAGACCCATCTTATCACTGAATGTGGATGATACACTTTTTATCTCAATGACATCAGAGGGGGTGCCAATGCAATCTTAAAGGGGGGGTAGTTGAAGAGCATCCGGGCTGTGGCCAGTAAGCAAAAAGTGAAACTGGTCCTTTCCTTATGCACTATGTATTACAAAATTAATTTAAACAGATCTGACTGGGGTGCTGTGTAGTTTCCGGGCTGTATGGCCGTGTTCTAGCAGCATTCTCTTCTGACGTTTCGCCTGCATGGGGGCAAAGCTGTGGGGGGTGGGGGGCAAAGCTGTGAAGATGCGGTGTGGCCCCCGGCACCAGCATAAATGCCATTTATGCCAGCGTAAGGGCATTCACGCCAGCACAGAGGCACTAACACCAGTGTTGTAAGTAACTAACTAGTCAGTAATGTTTCATTTGTAGGCTGCCCTTCTTCTTCTGAGTTCAGGGGGCCTTCAACAGTCCAAGGTACTGTTTTACACATTGCTTCCAATGTTTAAATCCAATTTTACAGCACTGCATCACATATCGTAACATTCCATAACTTCCTCACGTCAAATCTGGTAGGTGGCATCAGTATTCAAAGACCTGTTCCTATAGGTAAGGAGTCACAGGATGGCTGATGTCAGAAGAAAAGGGGGTTGGCGAACTGCATGGCAGCAGAATGCCCACGCGCCCACACAGCCATGGTTTCCAGCGCTCCTCCAGCGCAGGAGCCCATGCCATGCCAAAGGGGGTATTTCTGGGAGCAAAGGCAGTTTTTAGTTCCCTGAGCCCTTTCAGCCCAGGAACGGGCCCATTTGCTCGTGCAAAGAGACAGACAGAGCTCTTTGTGCTGCACAAGAAGGAGGAGGAGGAGGAGGAGGAGGAGTTTGGATTTATATCCCCCCTTTCTCTCCTGCAGGAGACTCAAAGGGGCTGACAATCTCCTTGCCCTTCCCCCCTCACAACAAACACCCTGTGAGGTAGGTGGGGCTGAGAGAGCTCCGAGAAGCTGTGACTAGCCCAAGGTCACCCAGCTGACATGTGTGGGAGTGCACAGGCTAATCTGAATTCCCCAGATAAGCCTCCACAGCTCAGGCGGCAGAGCGGGGAATCAAACCCGGTTCCTCCAGATTAGATACACAAGCTCTTAACCTCCTACGCCACTGCTGCTCAAGGGATTTCACAGAGGTCAGGGGGGCATCGCATTTGGCTTGCTGGCCAGGCCACGGTAAGCCTCTTAGGAAGCAGCACTGCCGCATTGTCCCTGGCTGTGCCACACCTACCCCCACCCCCCTTAGGATTGCATTGTTGAAGACAATTATGAAATAATATGAGTGAAGACACAAGAGGAACTGCAGAGATGGACTACTCTAAACTAAACATTTCACAACTAGAAAGAATCTCCAAAATACAAATTTGCCAAAATTAATTAAAAAAAAAATTCAGATGTCACCAATCTGTACACTAGAAAAAATAATGCTCTCATAACGTTTGGAGATATAAAAAGCTCTCAAGAAGAAATCCAGTCTCAGCCCAAAATGAAGGATGAAGGCAAAAAAAGAACAATGGCAACTATATTTTCAGTTAGTGCCAAGATTTTAAAAGGACACTCATACAGTAAGAGGGGTAATAAGGGAACTGACTGAATTGGAAAGGGTGATAATTCATCTATTAGGGCAGATTTACAAGCTATTGCTTCAATTTGACACAGAAACAGAACAAGTTGAAACATGTATGGTTAGATGGATGCAAACATTCAAGGAAGAAACCGGTCTCCTACACTGGGAAACCCTTATGGACAAAAGATTTTAAAAATTACAACCAGTCAAACATTAAGAGAAAATTGGTACAATATGTTTTACCAGTGATATAGTATTCCAAAGGATATCGAGAAAAGGCGCAAGTACTATAAAGGGGAATGTTTGAAACGTAAAGACGCGCACAACGCTCTTTAACATATGTGATGAGCGTGCAAAAAGACAAAAAATACTGGAAAGAAATACATGCTGAAATCCAGAAAATTTTTTAAATTAAATGTGCTATGGAAGCCAAGAATATGCTAATAGGCTTCATCAATTATTGTTTATTGACTAGTATATCAATGTTTATTACCGTATATGTGTATTCTTTCTTTTCTTTGTCTTTTGGTATAAATAAAACTTGTTCTAATATAGTATTTAGGTTTTTTTCTTTTTTTCAGCTCTGCTTCTATTAAAAATAAAATCTTCTAAAAATTAAAAATGGAATAGGGGGAACTGAAATATATGCAACGCTTGCTATTTTGACAAAAAAAATGTTATTTTACTGTCTTATCAACAAAAACCATCATTGACAACTGCCAGTGCAACCCTAAACAGAGTAACTCCAGTCTCAGGCCACTGAAATGAATGGGCTTAAACTGGAGTAACTCTCTTACAGGATTGCACTATTAACCTATCAGTTTGAACTCTATGGCACAGTGGTGGAATTTAAAAGGGCAAGTATCCCTGTGTTCTGTAAGAAAAAAGGGCCAGTGTGCCCACTACTTGAGAGAAACCGCTGTGAATCGCGATACTGACGTGCTGTGCCCTAGGCTGCATTCAACTTTAATTCTTGCCATCTGAGAAGCAGGGAAAATAAAAGTTGAATGCAGAAAACAAATCCCGGCGGTATGCCAAAAGAAAGTCTATTATTTGGACAGAAACACTCAGCCACCAAAGGGGGGAGGGCCAATCTACCCTTGGAAGCAGCGTGTGGCTACATTGGCAGGTTTGCCCCCAGCAGGGTCTGCAACCATGGTGGCAAACCTATGGCACTCCAGATGTTCATGAACTACAATTCCCATCAGCCCCTGCCAGCATCACATAGGTTTGCCATCACTGTTCTGCAACCTGCGGCTCTCCAGATGTTCATGGACTACAACTCCCATCAGCCCCTGCCAGCATGGCCCATTTTGCCGTGCTGGCAGGGGCTGATGGGGTTTGTAGTCCACGAACATCTGCAGTGCCATAGGTTCTCCACCACTGGTCTGCAACCTGCGGCTCTCCAGATGTTCATGGACTACAACTCCCATCAGCCCCTGCCAGCATGGCCCATTTTGCCGTGCTGGCAGGGGCCTGTGGGCTTAGTCCACCGAACATCTACCCAGTCACCATAGGTTCTCCACCACTGAGGTCTGCAACCTGCGGCTCTCAGAGGGTTCATGGACTACAAATCCCATCAGCCCCTGCCAGTATGGCAGGACTGTTGCCCGATGCTGGCGGGGCCTGATATGGTATCCATGAAACCTCAGGCTTTCCCGGGAGGTGAGCAACTCCTTGGCGCTGGGATCAGCCCCAGACACGGTGCCCGCACCCAGTGCTCCTGCTGCATCTGTGGCTGGCGAGACGTTAGGAGCGAGACCCACCAGACCACGGCCACGCAGCCCAGAAAACCCACCAGAACCAGTGGAATCCGGCCCTGAAAGCCTCCCACCAGACACTTTGTATTACTGTTTGTGAATAAGCAGTTAATGCTACCCTTCCAAGTTTTGGAGGGAAAAAAGTCCATTCGCCCTCGTTGGGGGAGGGGGGGGCACGCGATTTGGAGTCTTCTTTGCAGCCCTCCCCACTGCCAGGCTGCTGGCCTCCGGGAGGTTGGCAACTCTCGCCAGTCCCCCCTCCCCCTCCGCCTGCCCTACCTCACGGGGTTCTTGGGAAGATGGCGGGGGGGGGGGAGAGAGAGAGAGAGAGAGAATGGCCTCATTTACCTCAGAAAGGGGGCGGGGGGGGGGGTTTCCGGCCAAGACTTTCCCCTCGAAACAACCTTCTTTTTTGTGTTAATGGCGCCTCTGGCCGAGCAGCCTCCAAAACATTACTTCGCAATCCGCCGCTGGGGCTATTTTCCCTGAGGGGGGAGTCCCCGCCGCCGCCGCCGCCGCCGCCACCTACCGCCAGTAGGCCCAGCTAGGCCGCAGCGCCGCTCCCGCGCCCGGCGGCTCCCGTCGAGTAGGCCTCAGCCTCGTCGTGGCGCAGCCGATTTCCCTCCGCCGACCGACGGCCAGGCGACGCTCCCAGCAGGGCCGTCCTCGGGGGGGGGGGAGGGGGAGGCAGGAGACTACACTTCCCGGCGTGCCGCGCGCGGCTCCGGGCTCGGTGGGCGGGACTCCGCCCCCGCCCACTGAGGTGTGTTCCCCGTCGCCGTGGCAACCGCCGAGCGTTCTGATGGGCGGCGCGAAGGGAGCCGGAGGGCGCGGGCGAGCAGAGATGGTGAGCCCGCCTGGGAGGGGGAACCCGCGTCCGGGTGCACGTGTGAATGGGGCACTGGAGGGGATCTGGTCTCAGGGCGCGTGCACGGGGAGGCTGGGAGGGGGTGACTAGCTGCCGCGGGGAGCCCGGCCAGCAGATGCCGTCCTCGCCCCGCAGGGACGGAGAAGCGGTAAGGCAGCAGCAGGGTGCTAGAAGGACGGGCCCCCGGTGCGAAAGGTGCGCGATCTTGGACCCCGGGGTAGGGGATGGTGGTCTCAGGCAAGGAGGAGCCCTGGCCCCGGAACTGCCTTGGGCTTGCCCAGGGTGGAAGCTGTGGGGGAGGGTGGCAGCGGCGGGACCCCTCCTCCCTATAGGCCAGGCTGCTGGTGTAACCTCTACCTATGGGTTCTGTGGGGCAGAACTTGGAATGAGTTTGCAACAACACATTTTAAAAACAAAATGGTTTACTTTCTTAACATATATATATAACATCAAACACCAACATTTAACAAAGGCCCCTGGTGGGCCACTGCGAGTAGCAGAGAGCTGGACTAGATGGACTCTGGTCTGATCCAGCTGGCTTGTTCTTATGTTCTTATGTTCTTAACATCACACTTCAAGGTCCTGTTCAGGTTTCATTTCAAGTCCTTCTAGTTACAGTCTTCTGATATTGCCAAGTCCAATTCTTATTTATTTATTTATTTAGAGGAAGAAGAAGAAGAAGAGTTTGGATTTATGTCCCCCCTTTCTCTCCTGCAGGAGACTCAAAGGGGCTGACAATCTCCTTGCCCTTCCCCCCTCACAACAAACACCCTGTCCAAGGGTGGGTGGGAGCTGGGAGGCCTCGAGCTGTGACTAGCCCAAGGTCACCCAGCTGGCGTGTGTGGGAGTGCCCAGGCTAATCTGAATTCCTCAGATAAGCCTCCACAGCTCAGGCGGCAGAGCTGGGAATCAAACCCGGTTCCTCCAGATTAGATACACGAGCTCTTAACCTCCTACGCCACTGCTTAAATTTATAGGCCGCCTCATCCCCAGAGGGCTTCAGGAAGTGACTCACAACATGGGTGTTTCCAACAGCAATTTAATACAGCATAAAACTGAATCCAATTAAAACACAACAGCAGTTAAAACAATAAGTAAATTAAAACAACAAAATTGTGTAGAAACGTGCACCTTGGTAGCCCGATCTAAAGGCAAAGAGAAAGAGAAAGAAAGAGGGAGAGGTAGTAGGCAGGGCTGGGATGGAATGAGACCCAGCCAAGGTGAATCCCAGACAGGCAGCTTTGGTTGCAGGGTGGGTTGGCTCCTGGGAGACTCAAGGGCTTGGTGAACAGGATTCCAACATGATGAAGGTTTCCAGGAGAACTCTCACCCATTACAAACATAAAAAACCCTGAAACAATAAACTCCAACATTTACAACATAGCAAAAATAAACAACTCCCTTCCCACTAGTTCCCAATAACATTGCAGTTACTTTAACAAGGTGTTAAGGGCTTATACCAACCAAGGTCCGAGTCTGGTAGCCTTGTCTCCTCCGAACTACATGAGCTCCACTTGGCCTCCTGCTGTTTTGATTCTCCACCCCTTTCTGGGTCAACCCATTCTGAGCATGGGGGTTACACTGGCAGAGAGTGGGTGGCACAGGAGGGTCAGGGCATAGTCCAGCAGAGATGGCGTGCTCTGCAGAGGGCGCTTCCACTCCCAATGAGGCCGCTGCTGGGAGGCAAGAAGGGAGGCGCAACTGTGGAGCGGAAACGGCTTGTTCTTCAGTGGGTGCGCCCCACCCCTAGATGGGGCTGGAGGGCACCAATCGGGCCAGCAGCACCCGTGGCTCATTCTGCAACCTGTGCTCCACTCTCCCTTCAGGCTTTTGCTAGAAGGTGGTGGAAGCACAGTTGCCCGAAAGGGATGTGTAAGGTTGTGATTTAGTTAGAGTTGTTGGTTCGGCCTTGGAGGAGATTCCTCCGGCGCGTTGGGCTGCTTGCCCAGCGCAGGTGTTATCGCTCGCTTAACCTTGCTTTCTGTCTGTGTGAAACTGCCGCTGGTTTATGGGAATGAGTAATTGTTTATGTCCAGTTCTTGGCGGGAAGAGAGGCCCGTAAAAGCGGCCGCCCGACAAGAAGTGAGGAGTTAGATTACTACATTGCCTGTAAGAGTCGATCCTTGAAAGCCAACTCATTAAAGAACTGTGAGGGGCTACTTTTTGGACTGGACCTTGCTGAGGATTCCCTTACAGGATGGCTTGTTCCGCAGCATTGGTGCCTGTGTCCTTCCGTTAGGCCGCTGCTGCTAGGAGGTAGGGGGTGCTGAATTGCCCGGAAGAGGTGGCTTGTCCTACAGCTTTGGTACCCGTTCCCTAATTAGGCTGCTTGTAGGAGTTGGGAGAGGCTGAATTGCCTAGAAGAGATGGCTCGTTTTGCAGTGTTCATGCCTATGCCCTGATTAGGCTGCTGCTGGGAAGTGGGGAAGAGTTTGGATTTATTTACTTGTTTGTTTGTTTGTTTGTTATATTTATATACCGCCCTCCCCTTGGTTGGTATAAGCCCTTAGTTGGTATAAGCCCTTAACACCTTGTTAAAGGCTCAGGGCGGTTTCCATCAACAATAAAAGTTTAAAACATCGTATATATAATTTATCTAAAATACACTTAAAATAGTGTAAACTATAGATGGCTTCCAGCTCTTCTATTCCCCTTTATGAACCCACGGGGAGGCGGATGTTTTTATGGCTAGTTGACATCATCCCGAGCTGGAGGCAAGCGCCTGGCCGGAACAGGTCTGTTTTTACAGGCCCCTGCAGGCTTCTGTAAGTCCCACTTGAGTCCCACAGATCTCACCTGGAAGCCTGTTCCCACCAGGTAGGGAGCCAGAGCCATAGAAGCCCTGGCCCACTTGTAGGGAGGCCAACCCAGGATGGCCAGGGCCAGGGATCACCAGTAAGGTCCATCCTACTGAGCAGGGAGAGCCTAGAAGGGCAATATAGGGAGAAGCAGGTCCCTCAGATAAGCAGGAGACCAAGGAATTGTGAATGGCTTTAAAGGGCAATACCAAAACTTTAAACAAAACTTTATATCCTCCCTTTCTCTCCTGCAGGAGACTCAAAGGGGCTGACAATCTCCTTGCCCTTCCCCCCTCTGTAAACACCCTGTGGGGTGGGTGGGAGCTGAGAGCTCTGAGAAGCTGTGACTAGCCCAAGGTCACCCAGCTGGCGTGTGTGGGAGTGCATGGGCTAATCTGAATTCCCCAGATAAGCCTCCACAGCTCAGGCAGCAGAGCTGGGAATCAAACCCGGTTCCTCCAGATTACAGCACACCTGCTCTTAACCACTACATCACTGCTGCTACACCACTGCTTCTCTCTGTGAGGGGAGAGAAGTGCATACTTCTCATTTCTCACCCCCCCCCCCAAAAGCTCCCTTCATCCAAGAAGAGCCTCATGTCCAGCTGCAGAGAAGGTTCTAGCAGGGCCCATGGCTGTCACACTGCTGACAGACGTCTGAGGGGGGATATGATCGAAGTCTATAAAATTATGCATGGGGTTGAAAATGTTGACAGAGAGAAATTGTTCTCTCTTTCTCACAATACTAGAACCAGGGGGCATTCACTGAAAATAGGGGCTTGGACAGATTTATGGAGGAGAAGTCGATCTGTGGCTCCCAATCTTGATCCTCCTTGATCTGAGACTGCAAATGCCTTAGCAGACCAGGTGCTCAGGAGCAGCAGCAGCAGCAGAAGGCCATTGCTTTCACCTCCTGCACGTGAGCTCCCAAAGGCACCTGGTGGGCCACTGCGAGTAGCAGAGTGCTGGACTAGATGGACCCTAACCCTAACCCTTCCACTGGTTTCCCCTTCCACTGTAGACTCCTACACTGTTCCTCAGGAACAATAATTTGGATTGCTCATGAGTTGCAGGGGAGGTGGGAATTAATGAAAATCTCATTTTGTATCATAAATGAGTTACACCAGTGAAAAATAACCTCGTGTTTAATTTCCAGATTTCCAGGGGTGGCATGCAAGGGAAGGGGAGGGTGGGGAGAGAGTGAGGAGTGGCATGCAAGGGAGGGGAGGGGGGAGGAGACCCGGCATCTGGACATGGCCCACCCACCCTAATGGAGGGAGGGGGAGGGGAAGGAGGGGAGGGGTGGCATGCAAGGGAAGGGGAGGGTGGGGAGAGAGTGAGGAGTGGCATGCAAGGGAGGGGAGGGGGGAGGAGACCCGGCATCTGGACATGGCCCACCCACCCTAATGGAGGGAGGGGGGGGGGAAGGAGGGGAGGGGTGGCATGCAAGGGAAGGGGAGGGTGGGGAGAGTGAAATTGGCATGCAGAAGGGAGGGAGGGAGGAGACCCGGCATCTGGACATGGCCCACCCACTAATGGAGGAGGGAGGGAAGGGAGGAGGGTGGCATGCAAGGGAAGGGAGGGTGGGAGAGTGAGAGTGGCACTGCAAGGGAGGGAGGGGGGAGGGCCAGCATCTGGACCTTAGCCCACCACCTAATGGAGGAGGAGGAGGGAAGGAGTGTACGCAAAGGAGGGAGTGAGGAGTGGCATGCAAGGGAGGGGAGGGGGGAGGGCTCGTTCTTATGTTCAGCAGACTCATTCTTATGTTCCTATGTTGTCCTGAGGCCGCCTCAGCTCTCTTTCTTGTGTCTTTTGCCTTTTGCTAGCCCAGCCAGAGAGATGTACGCACGATGGAGTCGCAGTAAAGCTTCCATGCAGGCTCCTCCCGTGGATTTCTCCTTCCGGGGGATCAGCTTCGTCCAAGGTACAGTATGACTCTCCTCCGCCCCGACTTTTTACAGGGCTTTGCTGAATGCGTCAGCTTAAACTTCGAAAGATCTCAAGAAAAAAATGAGTGTCAGGCAGTGGACGGGTGTTCCTGGGTGGCAGGTAAACATACAATAATGCTAGAAGTCATACCAAGTCCATAAACAAGAGTACAGAATACATCACGGTAGGGCAATCGATCAAAAACTTTTTGCATCATCACAGCAATGTATCATGCAGCCAAAGGCAGTGCTCCCCCTGTATTTTCTCTCTCCCATTTAGATGGGGCCACCATGGCACACTACCTGTATTGCTTAATAAACCCTGCTCAAGGAGAGGCCATAATGCTTTCGCCAGGTTTAATGTTATGCCTTCTGCCTTGTTACATGGCAGATTTAATAAGCTTTTGAAAAGGCTAAAGATTGTGCCCAATAGCGATGGCTCCAGTTGAATCTCTGGCCCACCAATTTACTACACTGTCTCAGACTCAAGGAAATCAGATCCAAGTATGTGAATCTTACTCCTTTACATTTACCCCAGCTCCCGGTTTGAGTGGAGATTACACTGCATGTTGGACAGCCCTGATCCCTTCTCTCTGTATGACAGTGGCGAGACTTTCCTCTCCCTGGAAATTACTAAGTACATTTCCTTCGACCTAACATTTATTTCCTGTATTGTATATGCTTTTTAAATCCGTTTTTTTTATTATTGTTGTACTGTTGTCTATGCCAATAAAGGCTTGCTATGAATATGACATATCTAGTCTGGAGGAACCAGGTTTGATTCCCAGCTCTGCCGCCCTGAGCTGTGGAGGCCTTATCTGGGGAATTCAGATTAGCCTGTGCACTCCCACACACGCCAGCTGGGTGACCTTGGGCTAGTCATAGCTTCTCGGAGCTCTCTCAGCCCCACCTACCTCACAGGGTGTTTGCTGTGAGGGGGGAGCCCCTTTGAGTCTCCTGCAGGATTGTGAGCTCCTTTGAGTCTCCTGCAGGAGAGAAAGGGGGGATATAAATCCAAACTCTTCTTCTTCTATTCCCCCAGTATTCAAAAGTCCTCCTCCATAATTTGTCAGGTGCTGTAAATCTTCACAGTCCTTTCACGGTGCAGGAACCAATTAAATCTGTAATCCTATGGATTTGGTTGGTCACTCACTGCCCAAGAGTTCTCCTTCACTGAAAGGCTCTTATGGAGGACTAGTGATATATGTACGTCGTTTATTGTTTGCCGACTTTGAAGACTGGCGCTAATATGTCTTAATAAATTGCTGAGACGGCAAGTAAATAGCCTAAAATTCCAGAGAAAGAAAAGCAGCGTTGGCAGCATCGTGCCAGTGGAGAGGACAAGACGGCACAGTTGTGGCTGGCAGAGCAGCAATAATTATAGGGTCAACTTGCAGGAATTTTCAAAGGGAACAAGGGGCCAGTAAATCCAGGGTGAGAGTCTAAAGAAGTGAAGGGCCTTGTGGATTTCCTATTTCTGAGTTAGCAGGGGAATGGGGGGCGGGGGGGGAGAGAGTGTGGCAGGAGCCTGAATAGTAGCAACAAAAGCAAATTGCATCCAGACCGGCAACTTCAGAGGATCTGAAAGCAAGTGGAGTATATAAACCTGTGGGATGTCCCGGGTGAATTGCAAATGGTTCTTTCTCCCACCCTGGACATCCCACAGGTATATCTGCCCTTGCCTCCAGATCCTCTGAACTCTCAGCTCCCACAGAATACTGGAGTCAGTGGTGGGATCCAAAATGTTAGTAACAGGTTCCCCACGGTGGTGGAGATTCAAACTGTGGCGGTAAGCGCCAGGCTGGGGCCCGAAGTGAGAACCTTCATGAGGCGTGGCCAGGCATTCCCGAGGCCCGAAGGGCATTCCCACTAGGCGGGGCGCTGGCAAAGGGCAGCAGCCGCTTCACGCGTGGGAATCCGCCAAGGCGGGAAGCAGGAATGCTGCCCAGGAGGCGCAGGCTACCACGCGCTTGCCCAGTGCACCTCCTGCTAGACTACTTCAAGTCCTGCAGCGCTGCTGCTGGGAAGGGAGGGTGCCAACTCAGGCAAAATCCGTGGCTTAGAAATCACCAATGGTATTGTAACCCTTTCTCGACACACACCAATAATTAGTAACCTGCTCTCCGGAACCTGTGAGAACCTGCTGGATCCCACCTGTGGTGCAGGTGAAACATCAGGAGAAAATGCTACTGGAACACGGCCATACAACCCGGAAAACCCACAATGCCCTATTAACCTAGGCTGCTTGGTGGCAGCCCAACGCACGACACACCAGTCCTCAAGGAGCTGCACTTGTTCCCAGTTTGCTTCCGGGCCCCAATATAGGAAGTAGGCTTCGTCCTCCTCTACATTGCGGCTCTCCCCTTCCAGCCCCATTCTCCCCAGCCCTCTTCTCTCCCCAGACAATACTGTGGAGAGGAACCCATGCCCTGGCAGAAGCCCATCAAGCGGACGGAGAAAGGCCTGCTGCTGACCCAGTCTGTCCGCCTCAACAACAACACGCTCAATGACCTGGCCGAGTTGACGAGCATCATGACGCAGCTGCTGGATCGCCCGGAGGACATCTACTGGATCGACCTCTCCTTCAACGACCTGCCCACCATTGACCCGGTACCCATGCCAGCTTCAAGCGGCCTCAGGCACCCCGAGCGGGCACAAGCAAGGAGGGAGGAGGGGAAGGGCCATCGAGTGGAAGCACAGGAGATGCGTGGGGAAAAGTCTGCAAATGCCCTTGGAGGAGGATCCGCAAAAAAACAGGAAGAGGAAGTTCAGTGTCCATTTGTGGAACATATTTTTACACGTCCTTCAAAGAGCTCAGGACAGAGGTCTTCAACATGGTGCCCGTGGGTGCCGTGACATTCACTGGCACCTTTCCTGATGTCCACCAGTTGTTTTTTGGAAAATGGGTGGGGCTTCTGCCCAGTACGTTTCTGATTGGCCATTGGAGATTTGGTTAGAATCCTAGAATCTTAAGAGTTGGAAGAGCCCCCAAGGGCCATCCAGTCCAACCCCCTGCCATGCAGGAACACACAATCAAAGCACTTCTGACAGATGGCCACCCAGGAGCAGCAGTGGCATAGGAGGTGAAGAGCTCGTGTATCTAATCTGGAGGAACCGGGTTTGATTCCCCGCTTCTGCTGTCTGAGCTGTGGAGGCTTATCTGGGGAATCCAGATTAGCCTGTGCACTCCCACACACCGCCAGCTGGGTGACCTTGGGCTAGTCCACAGCTTCTGAGGGCTCTCTCAGCCCACACCCACCTCTCCAGGTGTTTGTTGGCGGGGGGGGAAGGGCAAGGAGATTGTCAGCCCCTTTGAGTCTCCTGCAGGAGAGAAAGGGGGGATATAAATCCAAACTTCTTCTTCTTTAAAAACCTCCACAGAAGGAGACTCCACCTCACTCCAAAGCAGTGCATTCCACGGTCCAGCAGCCCTGACAGTCAGAAAGTTCTTCCTAATGTTTAGGTGCAATCTCTTTTCCTGCACCTTAAATCCATGACTCTGCATCCTAGTCTCTGAGGCAGCAGAAAACAAGCTTGCTCCCTCTTCGACATGGCATCCCTTCAAGCATTTTAAGCTTATGGCTACAGTGTCCCCCCTTAACGCTTAAGCTTCTCCAGACCTTCAACATCCCAGCTCCTTAAGTCTAAGTAGGCATTGGACTCTCCAGACCAACTGGCCATTTTGTAGCTCTGCAGATGATTTAAAACGATGCTTTGAAACAGCTGCCATTTTGTGGCTGTCTTCAACTTCGGTGGCAACGTTCACCATCCTTGTCGGAATTTCAAAGGTGCCTGCAGGGTCAGAAAGGTTGGGAACCCCTGCTGGATTTGGCTGTGCTGTCCTCGGTTTTATCCTCACAACCCCCCCTGTGAGGTAGGCCATGTTGAAAGAGGCCCAGCAGCCCAAGAACAGCCAGCAACTTCATGGGAATGGGAGGGCTGGAAACCTGGGTTTCCTTTGGGCCTAGTCCGAAGCTGTAAACTTTGCACCATGCTGTGCCTCGCTGCCTTTCTCCCCCTTCCTAAGACCTTGTTGTCTGTCTGTTTCCAGGTGCTGATTACTTATTACAACCTTCACAGCCTCAACCTCCATGGGAACAGCATCCACCAGCTGGCAGAAGTCGACAAACTGGCCGTCCTCCCCCACCTGCGCAGCCTCACGCTGCACGGAAACCCCATTGAAGAGGAGAAGGGCTACAGGTAAACCCCACAAATCTGAGGAAGGCGGGGCTCTGGGGGTACTGAGCGGCCATTGCGTGGTGAGACAGGTACCCCTCCGCTCTTCAGCGGCTGGAAGGCTGCAGCATTTGCATTCCTGTAAAAGTGCCCGCTCTGACCTCAGCCAGGAAAGTGCCCACCTCTGCTCAGGGCCCGTGTCAGAAATGGCTTGGGGAGAGCCAAGTCAGTCACGCCCTCGCCACATGGCTATCGTCTCCCACTGAACATAAGAACTAGCCTGCTGCATTAGACCAGAGTCCATCTAGTCCAGCTCTCTGCTACTCGCAGTGGCCCACCAGGTGCCTTTGGGAGCTCACGTGCAGGATGTGAAAGCAATGGCCTTCTGCTGCTGCTGCTGCTCCCACGAGGCACCCTGAGTCCCTGCTAAGGACATTTGCAATCTCAGATCAGGAGGGATCAAGATTGGTAGCCAAGAGATGCGACTTCTCCTCCATCCAATCTGTCCCAAGCCCCTTTTTAAAACTATCCGGGTGAGTGTGCATCACCACCTCCTGGGGCAGCATATTCCAAACACTTGATCACGCGTTGCGTGAAGAGAAATTGTTTCCTTTTATTGAGTCCTAATTCTTCCCCAGCATTTTCAATGGATGCCCCTGGTTCTGAAGTATTGTGAAGAGAAAAAACATCTGTCAGCATTTTTTCTACCCCATGCATAATTTTGTAGACTTCAATCCTATCCCCCCTCAGCCGCCTCCTCTCCAAACTAAAGAGTCCCAAACGCTGCAGCCTCTCCTCATAAGGAAGGTGCTCCAAGTGCTCAGAAGGAGCTCAGAAATGACCGTGCCTCTGTGCCTTCCCCCAGGAACTACGTCATCTCCACTCTGCCCAACCTGAAGTCCTTCGATTTCCAGGCGCCATCCGCATGACTTCACGACCGCTTCCCACTGCACCGTGTGGCTTATGAACACATCAAGCCCAAGAAGATCCGGAAGAGGCTGAGCGACTACTGATAGCCCAACTCCTCCACTTGCCTGGAAGTCGGAAGGGGCCCCAATGCCCCCCCCCCAAAAAAAACAGCCTAGTTTAAAAATAAAGCATAGAGGAGTTTAGCATTTGTGGGAGCACACAGGCTCACCACTGGGGTAAAAGGGAGAGAGGCGCAAATGACAGGGCACACCAGTTAGGTTTTTCGCCGAGCCACAATGTGCCAAACGGCATCTCTGCAAGTTTGCACAATTTTGTATCTGCTTTTTGCACATCACAAAAATGGAGCAACTTCCCCTTAATCTTTTCTTTCCAGTGCAGAGGGGAATGCCTGCCCCTGAGCCCTCTGGGCAGAGAACGAAGTGCAGGAGCATAACTAGGAGGGTGGGAAGGAAAAGAACGACAGCAGGATCCTCTGAGGGGACCGGCGTGCCACACCCTTCCCTGCCACGGTTTCTTCCACGAACAGGTGAGACTTCCCAGGTTCTGCCATTACTCCTAAATGCAGGGCCCTGCCAAAGGGAGTTCTCCTCGGGAGCCATGGATACTGTTCCCACCAGGGATAGAACCAACCACCACCGGTCTACCAGGAGAACTTGTCAAGGGCCCCTGCAGCAAAGGAGCCTACGCCAAACAGCTGAGGAGGAAGAGCCCGTGCACGGCCACACCTGTTCAGTTCAGGACACAACCTTTTCGGACAATTGTGCCTTGGGCAGCGTCCCTCTTTCATATCAGCCAGCTGCATTTTCAATAAAGAGCGCTTGAGTAGTATATGTAGCCCAGCCAGCCGTCGTCACACGGAGAAGAGGAGGAGTTTGGATTTATGCCCCGCCTTGCTCTCCTGTAAGGAGTCTCAAGGTGGCTGACGAGCTCCTTTCCCCGCAACAGACATCTCGCGAGGTTAGTGGAGGCGGGAGAATTCTGAGAGAACTGTGACTGGCCCACAGTCACCCAGCGGGCTTCACGTGGAGGAGCAGGGAAACAAACCTAGTTCACCAGATAAGAGTCTGCTGCTCATGCAGAGGAATAGGGCATCAAACCCGGTCCTTCAGATTAGGGTCCATTTGCACTTAACCACTACGCCAGGGATGGCGAACCTTTTCGAGACCAAGTGCCCAAATTGCAACCACAAACCTGCTTATTTATCGCAAAGTGCCAACCCGGCAATTTAACCTGAATACTGAGGTTTTTGTTTAGAAAAAACGGTTGGCTCCGATGCGTGCATTACTCGGGAGTAAGCTTGGTGGTAGTCGGTGGCTTTCCTTTGAAGCAACCGTGCAACTCTTCCAACGGGTGAATCACGACCCTAGGAGGGTTTACTCAGAAGCAAGCCCCATTGCCAGCAACCGAACTTACTCCCAGGTAAGGATGCGCTTTGGTTCTTATGAAAATCGGTAGGTGGGGTTTAACAGAAGCCTTCGCGGTTTACCTCGCTGCTTCCCCAAAACTAGGTCTTAGGTTTAATGCTAATAATCGAGCCCAGTGGCCCAGGCCAGCCTAGATGTGGGCGGGGGGGGGGCAATTTCCCCCCACATGACGAACTCTGTTTGCGGTGCCCATAGAGAGGGCTCTGAGTGCCACCTCTGGCACCCGTGCCATAGGTTCGCCACCACTGCACTGCACCGTGTTGGAGGGGATGCCCAGACAGGCAGGCCTCCACCAAAAGTCAGACTCCACCAAAAAAAAATTCCACAGGAGAAAAGGCGAAGGGTTATCTGCTGACCTTTGGGTCTAGGCCATGGGTCTGCAACCTGCGGCTCTCCAGATGTTCATGGACTACAATTCCCATCAGCCCCTGCCAGCATGGCCCATTGGCCATGCTGGCAGGGGCTGATAGAAACAAGATCCAGGCTAATTGCCCTGGAGAAGCCGTAAACTCTGAGCCTAGACCCCTGGTCAAAACTTATGTTCTGCAGAGAAAAAAAAGGCAGAAGGGCCCAGCTGTGGGGAAGCCCTTCCTCCCCCGGTACCGTAGAGAGCAAGCTGGGATTGCCATTGCGGGCACCTGCCCACCCACGCTGTGCCCCTTGGTCTTCAGGCCGAGCCACGCCCCCCCTCACCCCACACAGACAAAGACAAGCTCTTGGCGTGGATGAACGTATTTATATTTTATATCTACTTTTAGCAAAAAAAACAAAGAGTTAAAACAAAACGACAGCTCAGCCGTGTAGACCGGGGCAGAGGGTTCCGCACGGAGAAAGAGACGGGAGCGCCGTCCTTCAACTGCGGGGCCGGTCCTTAATTTAAAAAAGAAAAAATCCAAGGTCACCCTCCCATATATCCTAAAAGCCCCAAAGAGAATGGCAGCGGAGAGGAAAAACAAATGGACGCGCGGTGAGAAGTGACGGTCCCTCCTTCCCATCCCCAAGAGGTTAAAATTTCAGCCGTCAGGCCAAGCCAAAGGGGAACCTCTCGAGCCATGGGGGCTTCCCCAAATTACTGAGTGGCTGTGCCCTTCCCCCCACCCCAGCAAGTGTTTCGGTGGCAATCACTGTGATGCAAGATCCGTACTTCCTATGAGTCGAGTTAAGCAAGCCCCCGTGCGCTGAGCCGCCACCCCCCCCACCCCCCGACATCCTCCTCCAGCCCTGCACGGACTGGCCTGCCCACGTGCCCCCCACCCCTCACCCGGGGCACCAACAGCAGGGGGTACGTGAGAAGGGGGTGGCCTGCTGGCCGCCCGTGAGCATCTCTGTGGCAAGGAGCAGGAGATCCCGTGTACTGAATTCCGGACAAACTCTGCTGCGGAGACGAGCCAATCGAGGAAAAGAAATAAAAACGGAAGGGGGGCCGGGGGCGGGCGGGCGGCAGAATTGGCATCACGGGATCCCGAACTGCACAACCAGCTCTTCTTTCGCGTCCACCCGGATCTGGGACAGGGCACTGAAGGCGTACGCGGCTATCCGAGAGACCTGCGGAAGGGGAACGAAGCACAGCGTGATTTGCACAGAAATCTCTTTGCCTGCCTCCGAAGGTGCCGGGGTGGGGGGCCAGGCCCAGAGGGCTGTGTGCCCGGAGAAGGGGGACAGGGCAAGCGGGGGAAAAGAGAGGGGCAGGACCAGCTGTCGGGAGCTTTAGCATCCCCAGCCCACCTGCCACTTTCAGGCACCATGAGGCCTCCTTCAAAGCAGCCGGAGAACGAGAGGCACAGACAGCATCCCTGGGGCTCCTTTCCCACTGTCCACTGCTCTGACCTCCACACCTCCCTCTGGAACCCTTGGAGGGGGGGGACCCTTGGGGGGGGAGAGGAGAAGAAGAGTTTGGATTGATACCCCGCCTTTCTCTCCCGTAAGGAGACTCAAGGTAGCTGACAAGCTCCTTTCCTTTCCTCTCCCCACAACAGAGTGAGTTCTGAGAGAACTGTGACTAGCCCAAGGCCACATAGCAGGAAAGTAGGAGTGAGGAAACACATCTGATTCACCAGGTAAGCCTCTGCCACTCAGGTGGAGGAGTGGGGAATCAAACCCGGTTCTCCAAATTAGAGTGCACCTGCTTTTAACCACTACACCACGCTGGCTCTGAATATAATTTTCCCTTCACAATTTTATTCTCACAACCAACCTGGGAAGGAGGTTACGCTGAGAGAGCACCTGGCTCTCCTGGATTCCCCCATGACGCTCGACCCCCCTGCTGCTGATCAGCAGTGGCGTAGGAGGTTAAGAGCTCGTGTATCTAATCTGGAGGAACCGGGTTTGATTCCCAGCTCTGCCGCCTGAGCTGTGGAGGCTCATCTGGGGAATTCAGATTAGCCTGTACACTCCCACACACGCCAGCTGGGTGACCTTGGGCTAGTCACAGCTTCTCGGAGCTCTCTCAGCCCCACCCACCTCACAGGGTGTTTGTTGTGAGGGGGGAAGGGCAAGGGGATTGTCAGCCCCTTTGAGTCTCCTGCAGGAGAGAAAGGGGGGAGATAAATCCAAACTCTTCTTCTTCTATCTGGGAGGGGTGATTCTAGTAAGGGCTGCTACTCTCCAGCAGGGCTTCAGGGTGGAGCAGTCTTTCCCTTTTCCTGGAGGGTGGGGCCACCGCTTGTTTGAAAAGAGATGTCACCCTCCGGGAGGAGGGAATTGTGGGATGGCTGGAAGGGGCTGTGCAACTTTGTCACTTGGCAATACCTGACATCGTGACCCACAACGAGGTAGTGGAAAGAGGCCTGACCACAGCTGAACACCGGCCCATAAAACAAAACTTGCTGGGAGCAAATATAGCCCAGAGAGAGCTTCCAACCACCCTGCCACTAGCACAGCTATCAACTTTTAAAGTAAGGAAAGCAGCGCCTTGAATCACACCTAGATTTCTGCAAGTGCAAAGCAGGTGGTGGAGTAATTTTCACCAAATCTTCCTTCTGTGGAAGACCAAAATAGCTGTTCCTGGGGAACAGGAGCCAACCGGCCCCTTCCCCGCCCAAGAAATAACTTTTGGGGGAATAGGTAATAATCACCTTTCCCCTCTTGGTGGCCGTCAAAATCTAGGAGGAGTTTGGATTTATACGCCCCCTTTCTCTCCTGAAAGGAGACTCCCAAGGGGCTGGCTGGATGGCATGCTTGCTTATTTATTTATTTATTTGATATACCGCCCTATCCCCGAGGGGCTCACAATCTCCTCCCCCCACCCAAACAAACACCCTGTGAGTTGGGTGGGGCTGAGAGCTCCGGAGAACTGTGATTAGCCCAGATGGCATGCGTTGGAGTGCGCAAGCTATTCTGGTTCACTAGATAAGCCTCCACAGCTCAAGTGGTGGAGCGGGGAATCAAGCCTGGTTCTCCAGATTACAGTGCACCTGCTCTTAACCACTGCGCCACGCTGGCTCTCTAAGAGCCCCGGACGCTCAGAGAGGGGCATTAAGAACATAAGAACAAGCCAGCTGGATCAGACCAGAGTCCATCTAGTCCAGCTCTCTGCTACTCGCAGTGGCCCACTTTCTTTCCCAAAAAGAAAGCCCCAGACGCTCAGAGAGGGGCATTCCCACCCCCGCCTACCACCACACTCACCTGCTGCAAGTCCGCGAAGGGCACGGGGTCGCTGGCAAGCACTTGGTGCGGCTGGTTGGTCAGTAGCCCAGGGAGGGGCGGGAGCTTCTTCCAGTGCATCAGGCTGTTGCTCAGCATTGCCAGGCGCGTGCTGGTGGGGACAGAGGCAGCAGCGTGAGGAAGAAGAAGAAGAAGATGAAGAAGAAGAGGAGGAGGAGGAGGAGGAGTTTGGATTTATCTCCCCCCTTTCTCTCCTGTAAGGAGACTCAAAGGGGCTGACAATCTCCTTGCCCTTCCCCCCTCCCAACAAACCCCCTGTGAGGTAGGTGGGGCTGAGAGAGCTCCGAGAAGCTGTGACTAGCCCAAGGTCACCCAGCTGGCGTGTGTGGGAGTGTACAGGCTAATCTGAATTCCCCAGATAAGCCTCCACAGCTCAGGCGGCAGAGCTGGGAATCAAACCCGGTTCCTCCAGATTAGATACACGAGCTCTTAACCTCCTACACCACTGCTGCTCCTGGAGAAGAGGCCAGCGGGGAAGCCAGAGGGGGCCAGCCCGCCGTACGCTGCTTGCTGACACAGCCGTGTGCCCACCCACAGATGAAGGCGGACTCAAAATGATGCTGAGCCAGGCTGACTGCTTAGAGCAACACCCCGTTCAGGATAAAGGTGGAAGGAGATTTCAGAATCCATCTGCCAATTAGCTGGACACTCTGCTTTAGAATGCTCCACTGGGGTCCTAGTGCCGACCTAGTTCTGTCCCTCAGGCACGAAAACCCAAGCACAGCATTCCAGAACAAAGACAGTTCAGGAAATGGTGGATGAATCCACCAATCTCCTGTCCTCTTTATCCTGAACAGGGTATATGCAGCTCCCCACCCCCCACCCCTTGCTCCAGCAGCCAGGATTTGGGACCCTTTTCCACCCTGGCTGGAATGCGCTGCAGAAAACCCACTGGCAGAGGTGAAGGAAAGCCCCCCGCCCCGGTTGAAGTTTGAAGGAAACATTTAAGCATTTCTTTTTCTTTTCCCTGAGCAGACTGCCAGCCCCACCGAGCCACCCTTTAGAGATACTAAAACAGGCAGTGAGAGACTATGGCTCCACCCCACCCCCCCAAGCAGATGTCACAGATTTGAAGAACATAAGAACATAAGAACAAGCCAGCTGGATCAGACCAGAGTCCATCTAGTCCAGCTCTCTGCTACTCGCAGTGGCCCACCAGGTGCCTTTGGGAGCTCACCTGCAGGAGGTGAAAAAGCAATGAGCCAGCCTTCAGTGCTGACAAAGTTGCTCGGAGCACCCTGGAGCCTGTTAATTTGCAATCTCAGAGTCAAGGAGGAGGTCAAGATTGGTAGCCAGAGATCCGACTTCTCCTCCATCCAATCTGTCCAAGCCTTTCAGAAGCTATCCAGGTGAGTGGCCATCACCACCTCCTGTGGCAGCATATTCCAAACACCAATCACACGTTGCGTGAAGAAGTGTTTCCTTTTATTCGTCCTAATTCTTCCCCCCAGCATTTTCAATGGATGCCCCCTGGTTCTAGTATTGTGAGAAAGAGAGAAACATTTCTCTCTGTCCACATTTTCTACCCCATGCATAATTTTATAGACTTCAGAGTAAGGAGGTCTTAAAATGGAAATAACGGCTTCAGGAAGAGGCTACCAGCAGGAAAAGCTTCCTTGATCCAGACTGACCTGGTCAAGGGGGTGGGGACTGATAAAGTTCTTGGGAGCAGAGAGGGGCTCTTCTCTTCTGGCTGGACCACTGGAGGAGGCAGGGTTCCTGCCTGAGTTCTGGAGGTGGTAGCCACGACGACCATGTGCTCGCCCAAGGAGCTAAAGGATGTCTTTTAGGTGATGCAGAAAAGGCAAGCAACCGAAATATCCTAAGCTTAAGAGCCTGCCCTATTTTAACAACTGGTGCTGTGCAGAGGCAAAGCGCTCACAAGGACATGCAGGGTCACGTGTCCCCAGGTGCAGGCCGGCTGATCACATGGGGGCAGAGAATCACCCCCCCCACACACACACCCCTCCCCTTGGTCTCGCCCTGCCAGGCTGCTCCTTTAGTCGGCATAGCCACTGCTGGCCAAAAGAGCAGCTGGGCTGGACCAAGGGGCGCGTGGTGGCTGCCCAGCCAGGAAAATGGTGCGCAGGGGGCAGGTGCAGTGGTGGGATCCAAAAATTTTAGTAACAGGTTCCCATGGTGGTGGGATTCAAACTGTGTGAGAGTGCCAGCTCCTAGAATTTGGCTGAGGGGGGCATGACGAGGGCGTGGCCGGGCATTCTAGGTGCCACGGGGCCCCCCCCCCCCACTCCTGGGGCGGGGCTGTGGCAAGAATGCAGCGCCGCTGTGCAAACGGTTCCCTTGGGCGGGAAACGCTTTTACACAGCGAGGAGGCTGCCCTGTTTCACTTGCCGGTGCACCTCCTGAAAATAAGACGTGAAGTCGAGGTTCTGCTGAGAGTGCGCAACTAAGGCATCCTCGAAGCAAAAAATCGCGTAGGGCAATGTTTTTTTGTTTGGAATCATGCCCATCCAGTTTAACCCCCTCTCGGCACACACAAATAATTAGTAACCTGCTCTCGGGAACCTGTGAGAACCTGCTGGATCCCACTTCTGGGCAGATGCCCAGAGCAGGTTTTGCCCTGGGTGCCGCCCCCCCCCCCCCGCCCCCCAACGCCTCTGGTGCTGTGCTAAAAGTATGCTTGTAAACATTTTCTTTTTGATAAATACTTTTTAACAGTCTGATGCTAGTAGCAGTTCTCTGTAGTACACAGACCTCCACTGTCTTGGACACACTATAAGGAAAGGAGGGTGCCAGGAGGGAGGCCGGCATCTGGCAAACAGCTATTCCTCCAGGAGCACCCCAAGCCTCAAACCATCCCTGTGGTACCCAGGAGAGGGGAAGCGGGAGACGCAGAGGCCAGGCCTCAGAGTGCGAAAGGAAGCTGGGAGGGCTGACTTCCCCAGAGGGAAATTCCTGCAAAGGTCAGACGGTGGCAGCAGTTACTCGAGCCTAGAGAGTAAGGAAGCCCTTTTAGGAGAAAAAGGAGAGGGCTGGACGGAATAGACCTGCTGAGAAAGTGATGCACATATGTTGCCACAGGAGGTGGTGATGGCCACTCACCTGGATAGCTTTAAAAGGGGCTTGGACAGATTGATGGAGGAGAAGTCAATCTATGGCTGCCAATCTTGATCTGAGGTTGCAAATGCCTTAGCAGACCAGGTGCTCAGGAGCAGCAGCAGCAGCAGAAGGCCATTGCTTTCACCTCCTGCAGGTGAGCTCCCAAAGGCACCTGGTGGGCCACTGTGAGTAGCAGAGAGCTGGACTAGATGGACTCTGGTCTGATCCAGCTGGCTTGTTCTTATGTTCTTAATAGAAGTCAAACCAGGCCTGCTCCATCGCAGCAGGCACTGTGATCTTCCCCGTGATGAGAATTATTATTGTTGAAAGCTTTCACAGCTGGAATCAACCACCGGTTGTGGGTTTTGTAGACTGTGTGGCCTTGGCCTGGTCATTTCAGCTCCTAATTTTGTTCACTGGTGAACAAAAACTACCAGACCACAGCGACACAGCCCAGAAAACCCACAACAGCCATTTCATTGCCAAACAGTTCTATTTACCTGTCAAAGAACAATTTCAGCACCCAAAAATGTAGCTGGGGAGAAAGGGAGACTGAGTCCACTTTTGTGCAAGGAGGAAGGAGGTCCTACAGCAGTGGTTCTCAACCTTTGGATTGGATTTTGGATTTATATCCCCCCTTTCTCTCCTGCAGGAGACTCAAAGGGGCTGACAATCTCCTTGCCCTTCCCCCTCACAACAGACACCCTGTGAGGTAGGTGGGGTTGAGAGAGCTCCGAGAAGCTGTGACTAGCCCAAGGTCCCCCAGCTGGCGTGTGTGGGAGTGCACAGGCTAATCTGAATTCCCCAGAGAAGCCTCCACAGCTCAGGCGGCAGAGCAGGGAATCAAACCCGGTTCCTCCAGATTAGATACATAAGCTCTTAACCTCCTACGCCACTGCTG
Source organism: Sphaerodactylus townsendi (assembly GCF_021028975.2). NCBI lineage: Eukaryota > Metazoa > Chordata > Lepidosauria > Squamata > Sphaerodactylidae > Sphaerodactylus > Sphaerodactylus townsendi. The sequence continues at coordinate 7,088,448 of NC_059428.1, read as the reverse complement.
CTCCAACCTCCTAATGCCATGACCCTTTAATACCGTTCCTCATGTTGTGGTGGCCTGCAACCCTAACATTTATCCATTTTACAGATGGAGAACACTGATGCAGAGAGTCTTAGGCGACTCCTGTGAAAGGGTTGTTCGGCCTCCAAAGGGGTCCCGACCCCCAGGTTGAGAACCACTGTCCTACAGTCATCTTAGCCAGAATATCTTTGTGCATCACCTCCAGCAGAAATCATTCAGCCGCGAAAAAATGCATACCTGTACTGCCGAGCCCTGTCCATGTACTCATGTTGTTCCATGCCTTGCGAGTCCGCAGCCGAAACATCGATGATGTTGCTGCCAGAAGGGAAAAACTGGTGGTGAGGAGGATGAGGAGGAACTTCTTGCCCGACATAAACAACCAGCATTCTCCCCCCACAACATCCTGGCAGAGGAGCCCCTCAGAGACACTGCTGTAGCGGTCAAAGGGGACTCAACCCACAAGCCTCACCAACCCCCCCAGTGCAAAAGAGGGCTCCTTCGGTTGACACAACGAAGAGGAGATTCTGGAAAAAAAGCATGGCAATGCCAGAGGGGCACTGAGCAGGCCACGCGGTGTATGCTACACACAATCGATCAATCGATCAATCGATTAATCGATCAATCTATCTATCTATCTATCTATCTATCTATCTATCTATCTATCTATCTATCTATCTATCTATCTATCTATCTATCTATCTATCTATCTATCTATCTATCTATCTATCTATCCTTTAGACTTTTATACCGCCCTATCCCCGAGGGGCTCCGGGTGGTGTACAACATGTAAGCATAGTACAGTCATAGGATGGCTAAAAACCTTTAAAAGCAGCAATAAAAGCAACAAAAGCTAAATATAGTAAATATAATAAATACAAGTATAAATATAAGTGGCGTCCGGCAGCTCCATTTTCAAAGTCCTCTCTCCAAGAGGGAGGGACGGTGAGTCCCATTAGGTGACAAACGGCCCAGATGTAAAGGGCCAAAAGGGGGGGGGGGGCACCATCAGCGGCCGGTTCCTCCAAAGGCCCGGTGTGGAACAGCTCCGTCTTACAGGCCCTGCGGAACTCACCAAGGTCCCGCAGGGCCCGGACGGCTGGAGGGAGAGTGTTCCACCAGGCCGGGGCCAGAGCCGTAAAGGCCCTGGCCCGTGTGGAGGCCAGCCGCATCATCGAGGGGCCAGGAACCACAATCTGCCCCACAATCTCTTTTTGGGCCCCATGCTGCTTACGCAGAACTCAGGGTGGCATCCGAGGCTCTTCTCAATATCTGATTACTGTAACGACCCAACAAGGAAAGCGAAGATGAGAAATACTGACCCAAAGTTATCCAATGAGCTTCATGGCTAACTAATCCCATACTACACAGTCTACCTGTGGTGCTAGGGGTCTTGGTATGGTGCTAGGGATCTTTAACAGCAACCTCCTAATTTTATTTATTTATTTGTTAAATTTGATAGATTGCTCTATCCCAAAAGGGCTCAGGACGGTGTACAGTAAAACAAATCATAACATAACACGATATAACAATAAAAATCAAAACGCTCTAAATCCATAAAAACAGTAGCAGCATAATATAACATCTAACCCAGCATTAAGGGGCGCCCGGACCCTCCCTCCCCCCCTCTCTGGGAGGGGATCGGCAGATCGCAGTAGATGGTGCGCCCTGTTGGTACATGGGCATCAAGGGCATCGGGAGGGGGCAGACAATCCGCAGCCAGCCTTTCCAAAAGCCCGGTGGAACAAGAAGAAGAAGAAGAGTTTGGATTTATGTCCCCCCTTTCTCTCCTTCAGGAGACTAAAAGGGGCTGACAATCTCCTTGCCCTTCCCCCCTCACAACAAACACCCTGTGAGGTAGGTGGGGCCGAGAGAGCTCTGAAGAACTGTGACTAGCCCAAGGTCACCCAGCTGGCATGTGTGAGAGTGCACAGGCTAATCTGAATTCCCCAGAGAAGCCTCCACAGCTCAGGCAGCAGAGCTGGGAATCAAACCCAGTTCCTCCAGATTAGATACACGAGCTCTTAACCTCCTACGCCACTGCTGCTCCTTAGTCTTACAGGCCCTGCAGAACTCCCCAAGGTCCTGCAGGGCCCTAACAGATGGCGGAAGAGTGTTCCACCAGGCAGGGGCCAGGGCGGAGAAAGCCCTGGCCCAGGTAGAGGCTAGCTGCATTCTTGCAGGACCAGGGGGCCACCAGTAGATTTGCCTCTGCAGAGCGCAGAGGCCGAACTGGGACATATGCGGTCTGACAGTCTCGACAGTGTCTTGGGGGACACTGAAGCACCTTGCAATTGCCCAAGGCCTGCTCGTGCCAGAAGGGGGCTCAATGCTGCCCCAAAGATGTAGCCACCTCACACTTGAGAGGAGGAGACAGGAAGGTGATTGTCAGCTGCTTTGAGACTCCTTGAAAGTAGAGGAAAACTCTTCTGAGCCACCCCAGCAGGGGAAGCTGCCCCAGAAACTCACATCATCTGAGCCAATATTGTCTTCTCTGACTGGCAGTGTGTTGCTGAGGGCAAAGCGTGTGCTGTGCCACTGAGCCAGAACCCCAAGGACAGTGGGTCGCACAGAGCACACAATTCCACGCTAGGGACCCCTCTCTCTCCACCCGTTCTTAGAAAAACCCTGTCACGCTCCTTGTTCTTGCAGACGTGACCAAACAGACTCAAATTCTCAACAGATCAGGTGGGGGGAGACAGAAGGCAAGGGTCGCGCTCTCTGCAGGACGTGCCCTGCCCAACTCGCCTTCCCACAAGCAGCACAGAGTCCAGGAGTGAGCCAGCGAACACCTGAAATCAGGTAGAACGTGCAGCTTTCCCAGGCAGAGAATTTCAAACTCCTTTTTCCAAGCACACAATGTGTTCACCGAACACAGCAGAACCACTGCTCCGTAGAAGCAGTTGAGCTGTGGAGCAAGGTGTCTCAGCAGTGTGGTGTTTCCTTCCTTGCAGTGATCCACAAGAAAGCAAGAGGGCTCTGGGTGGATGAGGCCAAGGGTCCATCCAGTGGTGGGATCCAAAAATTTTAGTAACAGGTTCCCATGGTGGTGGGATTCAAACTGTGGCGTAGCGCCAATGGGGCTGGGCTGGGCAGGACACGACGGGGGTGTGGCCGGGCATTCCGGGGGCGTGACATTCCTGGGCAGGGCTGTGGCAAGGACGCAGCCACTGCGCCGGTCCTTGGGCGGGAAACGAACGCACGCAGGCTTCCACGCACGCCGGTGCACCTCCTGCTAGACTGCTTCAAGTTCTGTGCGCTACTGCTGAGAGGAGGGGCGTCACTAAGGCAAAAATCACGTGGCAAAATCACCAATGAGTAACCCCCTCTCGGCACACACAAATAATTAGTGACCTACTCTCGGGAACCTGTGAGAACCTGCTGGATCCCACCTCTGGGTCCATCTAAACCAGCATCCTGTTTCCCACACTGGCCAGCGGGATGTCCCCAGGAAACCCTCTTGTGAATCTTCCCCAATCACTGATATTGAGACACACGCTGCCCATTTAGCCGTTATGACTCTCCGTTGGGGATTCTTTATGACCAGAACTTCCCATTTCACAGCAGAACTTCCCATTTTCTCGGAACCCTTCCAATTATGACCCTATCTCAAGATCCTTATATGGCTGTCGTATTTTTGTATTTTTTTACGACAGCCATGTAAGATTTTTGATACAGGGTCAGAAATACAAATACAAAAAATACCAAGAAATCCAAAAAAATTACAAGAATTTACATCAGCAGACAAATTAACAACTTTCTTGAGAAAAGAGAATCTGGATATAAATGTAAAAACCTGGAAACCGTTGACTACTTGACTATCCCAGATCAAACGAAATGCTCATTAATGACTGAAGGTTAATTAGTGTGCGGGCAAAAGTCAATCTCTAAGATTCTACTATGATTTACCTAATTGATATCTGAATCTAAGATATTACAATAATGAAGTTTATGTAATTTAAGACATATACCCTGTTTCCCCGAATATAAGACATCCCCTGAAAATAAGACGTAGTAGAGGTTTTGCTGAAGTGCAAAATATAGGGCATCCCCCGAAAGTAAGACGTAGCGAAGTTTTTGTTTGGAAGCATGCCCAATGAACAGAACACAGAAAAATAAGACATCCCCTGAAAATAAGACATAGCGCATCTTTGGGAGCAAAAATTAATATAAGACACTGTCTTATTTTCGGGGGAAACACAGTATTACCATCCTTCCTTGTTTCTTTAACATTTTTGTTTTCTTTCCTTGTAAATCAATTGGAACTGAATGAAGCACAGCTTCGCGTTGAAGGAGAAGTCTACATTTTAACTTTAGTTTTGCTGTAACGAAAGTAACTGATTATATGTTACTGCAATATTTTATCCAATGAAAATTACTTTCCAAAAAAGGAAAAGAAAAGAACCTTACATGGCTGTCTTGGCCAGGATGGACGACAGCAGAGCTTGCTCATCTGTTCGGGCTGAAGGCAGGCTGTAGCAATTGGATTCTGTGCCGTTCAGGGACTTGTTTGGTGGGCTGGTGGCAGGCTGCAGGAGGGGCTTCGACTCCTCCCCCTGGAAAGAAAGAACAAGGGGACCGTCAAGGGGAGACACTGCATGACACCCACAAGGGACCCATTCCACATCCCCCAGGGGCACAAGTTTCAGAGCACATGCGAAATTCCAGCTGAACAGCACCAACAGCCCAAATGGTGGCACGCACCAACACATGAAACTGCCTCATATGGGTCCTCTCTGCTCTCCAAGGTCTTAGGCTGAGGTCTTTCATACCACTTACTGCCTGGTCTTTTTAACTTGAGATGCCAGGGATCAAACCTGGGACGTTCTGCATGCCAAGAAGGAGCTCTACGGATGAGCTACAGCCCCTCTCCATGGCTTTCCAAAGTGGCTAGCAGAGGTCTTCCACATCAATTACTGCCTGGTCCTGTTAACTGGAGATACCGGAAACTAAACTGGGGACATTCTGCTTCCTGAGCAGATGTTTTGCCTCTGAGCCACAGCTGCTCACCTAAAAGCACCTGGGAATACAGACTCACTGCAGAGGCTGCCTTATACTCCTTGATCTGAGACTGCAAATGCCTTAGCAGACCAGGTGCTCAGGAGCAGCAGCAGCAGGCCATTGCTTTCACATCCTGCACGTGAGCTCCCAAAGGCACCTGGTGAGCCATTGCGAGTAGCAGAGAGCTGGACTAGATGGACTCTGGGCTGATCCAGCAGGCTAGTTCTTATGTTCTTATACCAAATTAGACCCTTGGTCCATCAAGGGCAGTATCCTCAACTCAGGCTAGCAGCCATTCAGGCAGAGGACTTCTAATTTTACCACCTGCTTGGTCCTTTTGAACTGGAGATGCTGAGAACAGAACCTGGGATCTTTTGCATGGCAGACGTTCCACCACTAAGCCATGGCTCCTCTCCATGACTCTCAGGCAGAGATCTTTCACATCCCCTACTGCACAGGTGTCAAACTCACAGCCCTCCAGATGTTATGGACTACAGTTCCCACCATCCCCTGCCAGCATGATGTGCTCTAGAGGGCTTCTTAAATGGACAGGGTCTAACTAAAGTTCCCTCCCATAGAAAACTATACAAAAGGCAACTAAACCCATTCTAACTAAGGGTACAACTGAGGCTTAATAAGGCAAAAAGTGAGGGTGTCTCTGGGGCCTGACAGCCACCATGAGCACATGGCAAACCTGGAGGCGGTTAACACGTAATGAAAGCGACAAAGGAGCAAAAAAACTATTAGCATCCATTAAAACTGGCATTCTCAGCAGTCAGTCTGGACGCAGATGGGGAAAAAATACACAGCGACGCTCCTTGGCTAAGGTTATCGGAGAGCTCTGTTCCAGTAGAGCAGAGGTGTCAAACTCGTGGCCCTCCAGATGTTATGGACTACAGTTCCCATCATCCCCTGCCAGCATGATGCTGGCAGGGGTTGATGGGAACTGTAGTCCATAACATCTGGAGGGCCGTGAGTTTGACACCTATGCCCTTCTGGCTGGTCCTTTACCTGGAGATGCCAGGGATTGAACCTGGGGGCTTCTACTGAATCAGACTCTTGGTCCACCAAGATCAGTACTGCCTACTCTGACTGGCAAGCGCTCAGGTGGAGATCATCCGCATCACGCGCTGCCTGGTCATTCGAACTGGAGATGCTGGGGACTGAACCTGCATGCCAAGCAGATGCTCTGCAGCTGATCTATGGTACTTCTACGTGGCTCTTTAGGGTCTTGGGCAGAGATCTTTGACATCCCCTGCTGCTTTACCTAGAAACGCTGGGGACTGAGCCTGGGGCCTTCTGCAGACACGCAGATGCTCACCTACAGAGCCAGGGCCCCACCCCAGTGCACGAGGCTGCCTTATGCTGAATCACACCCTTGAGGTCAGTCTCGCCTACTCTGACTGGCAGCCGCTCTCCAGGCTGAGGCCTTTGACATCCCCTGCTGTCTAGTCCAGTGGTGGCGAACCTATGGCACGGGTGCCAGAGGTGGCACTCAGAGCCCTCTCTGTGGGCACGCGTGCATAGAGTTCGTCATGTGTGGGGAGGTGGAAAATCACCCCCCCCACACACACACACACATATCTAGGCTGGCCTGGGGCGCTGGGCACGACATGTAGGTAACCCTGCTATGTGCTGTTAAACCCCACCGATTTTCATGGGATGAAAGCACAATCCTTTACCTGGGAGTAAGCTTAGTGGCTGGCAGTGGAGCTTGCTTCTAAACCCTCCTAGGGTCGTGATTCACCCATTCGAAGCGTTGCACGATTGCTTCAAAGCAAAACCACCGACTACCACCAAGCTTACTCCCGAGTAATGTGCACCTTGGCGCCAACCGTTTTTGCTAAACTAAAACCTCAGTATTCAGGTTACATTGCCGGGTTGGCACTTTGCGATATATAAGTGGGTTTTGGGTTGCAGTTTGGGCACTCGGTCTCGAAAAGGTTCACCATCACTGGTCTAGTCCTTTTGAAACGGAAATGTTGTTCCACTGACCACCCCCAGCCCCTCCCCAGTGCATGAAACCGCCTCGTGCTGAATCAGGCCCTTGGCCCTTTGAGGTCAGTCTCGCCTACTCTGACTGGCAGCGGCTCTCCAGAGTCACAGGCGGAGGAGGTCCGGTCTGCAACATCCCTGCTTGCCTCGGCCGGGGATTGAACCTGGGAGACCTTCTGCCTGGCGAACAGCTGCGGTGCCCCAGACTGCCCCCGCCTCCTTCGCCTGCCCACAGCCCTGCAGCCCTGGGGGGAGCACCAGGCCCGGAAGACCCCACCCCCACCCCCGAAGCTGCCTGTCAGGGCAGGACCCGCCTCCTCCTCCTCCTCCCCACCCCCGCACCAGCCCCGCGGTGGCGACCGCCCTTGCCTCGCTCGAGGCCTCGTTCTCGCTGCTGTAGCAGCACCCCATGGCTGGCCCGGCGGCGGCCTCGCGTGCTCTCGCGTCCGGCGGAGGGAGGCCGCTCCCGTCACATGCGGGGAGGCGGCGGAGGAGGCCCGGGCCCAGCTGTGCCTTGTTTTCTTCTCCAGTCCTGTTCCGGCTTCCGGGCACGTGACCCCCGCCTTCCGGGCACGGGCCGGTCGCGTGGCTCTGGCGCGCGCGTGACGCAAAGGGCAGGGAGGGAGGGAGGGGAGGAGCCCGCGGGGAGCTGCGGCTGTTTGCTTTTCCTCTTCGGCCCAATCAGAACCGCGCATGCTAATGAGGGGCGGGGTTCCCAGTCCCGAGCCTCCGCGAGGAGTCACGTAACAGACAGTCGAGTCCTGTCCGGTTTCATCCCCTTCTGTCAATCAGCAAGTTTTATTGGGGGCGGGGCTTAAAAGAGTCAGTTAAAAAAACAGGAATCCACTTGCAAACAGTTGCAGCTTTACAGAGAGGAGAAATGTCTCTGCTGCACTTAGAAGAAGAAGAGTTTGGATTTATATCCCCCCTTTCTCTCCTGCAGGAGACTCAAAGGGGCTGACAAACTCCTTGCCCTTCCCCCCTCACAACAAACACCCTGTGAGGTAGGTGCGGCTGAGAGAGCTCCGAGAACCTGTGACTAGCCCAAGGTCACCCAGCTGGCGTGTGTGGGAGTGCACAGGCTAATCTGAATTCCTCAGATAAGCCTCCACAGCTCAGGCAGCAGAGCTGGGAATCAAACCTGGTTCCTCCAGATCAGAGTGCACCTGCTCTTAGCCACTGCTCTTAGCCACTATGCCACTTAAAGCCCTTTCTGCACATGCAGAATAATGCACATTCAATCCACTTTCACAATTGTTTGCAAGTGGATTTGCTATTCTGCACAGTAAAATCCAGCTGCAAAGCGCATTGAAAGTGGATTGAAAGTGCATTATTCTGCATGTGCAGAAGGGGCCGAGGTCATCAGACAGCAGCCGGATTTTTTCCCCAGTTGCCGGTTTTTTAACTTGCTTGCGTGGGTTGCTTCTTTTGTGTTTTGCCCTAATTATTTTTTAATTTTATTTTTAACACACAATTCAAAACAGACCTGATAATGTATTGCCGAAGGCTTTCACGGCCGGAATCGCTGGGGTGCTGTGTGGTTTCCGGGCTGTATGGCCGTGTTCTAGCAGCATTCTCTCCTGATGTTTCGCCTGCTTGCTTTCCATTCCTACCATCAGATCCTCTGAAGATGCCAGCCACAGATGCAGGCGAAACGTCAGGAGAGAATGCTGCTAGAACATGGCCACACAGCCCGGAAACCACACAGCACCCCAGACCTGATAATCATGGTGCAGCTTCCATACCTCTGCATGATTTGATGGTGCAACATTTTAAATACGAATCCTAGTTTTTCAGATCTAATTATTGTACTCTCAATTGTTTACCCTTCTCTTTTCTCTGGGCTCTGTCAACATTTCTCTCATTTTCACGCAACAGTGAGCCTCCAGAATCATAGAGTTGGAAGAGACCCCCAAAGGCCATCAAGTCCAGCCCCCTGTCATGCAGGAACATACAATCAAAGCACTCCTGACAGATATTCATCCAGCCTCTGTTTAAAAACCTCCAAAGAAGGAGACTCCGCCACACTCCGAGGTAGTGCATTCCACTGTCCAACAGCCTGTCAGGACGTTTTTCCTGATGTTTAGGCGGAATCTCTTTTCCTTCACCTTGAACCCAGGACTCCTGGTCTCTGGAACAGCCGAAAACAAGCTTGCTCCCTCTTCGTCATGGCATCCCTTCAAATATCTAAACATGGCTATCATGTCCCCCCTTAACCCATTCAAAGCGTTGCACGGTTGCTTCAAAGCAAAGCCATCGACTGCCACCAAGCTTACTCCTGAGTAACGCACACCTCGGAGCCAACCATTTTTTCTAAACGCAAACCTCCGTATTCAGGTTAAATTGCCGTGTTGGCACTTTGCAATAAATAAGTGGGTTGCAATTTGGGCACTCGGTCTCGAAAAGGTTCGCCATCACTGGCCTACAACCATTCATTCACAAAATACATGACAACCAGTCATACATCTACAAGTACATGGGAACCAATTAGAGTCCAGAGGGCAGCCCCTTCTTGAATTTCACGGCAGAGGCGGGGCGAGGCAATGCCGTAGGCACTTCAGGCGGAAAGAACACAAAAGAGTCCTTTGGGTGCTTATGGTCAGGAAACGAAACTTGATGACGATGGCACGCTTCTTCCGGGGTCCCTTTTGTCAACGTCCATTCAGGGTTTTAGCAAATGAAAGGGACATGCCCAGGTGGAGCAGGGGTGGTTACCTGCCTTGAGCCAAGGAGGTTCCATGCAGACGCAAATACAAAAGATAGCTACAATTCCTATTTTCTATCTAATGCAGTGTGTTCCTACCTAATTTACACAGAAATAAAACATAGTTCCATCTTTATTTAAAACAAGACCAGAAATGGAATAAAATCCCTTCTGACTCCACTATCAATATCCCAATCACAAGTTGGGAAAGGTGTTGTATCAAAAGAAGTCCCGTGCAAAGTAGAGTTAGCTTGACTGGAGCAGGGCAGAGATGCTTAGGGGTAGGAAATGCCAGAAATTCTTCATGGGTGCCTGTGTAACCTCTTTCTGTGGGTTCTGTGGGGCAGTACTTGGAAGGAGTTGCAAAGAACCAAATTTAAACAAAACAGTTTACTTCACTAAACAAATAACACTTTTAAAACGTTTAACATTTACACTTTGCAGTCCTGTTAAGTTTGCATTTTCAAGTCCTTATTTACAGTCTACTGATCTTGCCAAGTCCAATTCTTCTTTGCTGGTGGTTGATTTTGAAGACTTCTGAGGCTTGGTGAACGGGCTTCAAGATGATGAAGGTTCCCAGAAAACTCTCACCATTTACATTCACAAAAACCCTGAAACAATACATTCTAACATTTACAATATAGCAAAAAAATAACTCCCTTCCCACTAGTTCCCCACAACATTGCAGTTACCTTAAACAAGGTGTTTAAGTTACCTTAAACAAGGTCTGGCCCCATATGTCCCACGTCGGTCTCTGCGTTCGGCAGAGGCCAATCTACTGGAGATCCCCGCCCCCTCTATGATGCGGCTGGCCTCCACCAGGGCCAGGGCTTTTACGGCCCTGGCCCCTGCCTGGTGGAATGCTCTTCCTCCAGCTGTCCGGGCCCTGCGGGACCTACAAGAGTTCCGCAGGGCCTGTAAGACTGAGTTATTCCGCCGGGCTTTTGGGGAGGCCGGCTGCTGATAGGTGCCCATTAACAACTAAGATCCGCTGTTCCCCTCTCAGGGGAGTTGGGGAGCTAGTGGCTGAACGCCATCTGTTTTTTAACTGATTATAAATTAAGAGCGCTGCTTTTAACTGACATGAATTTTTAGTATTCTATTTTGTTATCCGCTTGTTTATATTGTGATGTAAACCGCCCTGAGCCCTTTGGGGGAGGGCGGTATAAAAGTGGAACAAACAAACAAACAAACAAACAAACAAACAAATAAATAAATAAATAAATAAATAAATAAGGGCTTAATAAAATCAATCAAGGTCCCAGCCTGGTAGCCTTGCTTCCTCCAACCTCATGAGTTCTGCAGCCTCTTGCTTCTTTTCAGACTCCACCCCTTTCTGGGTCATCCCATTCTGACACAGGGGTTACACCTGCACTAGCATCTGAGCCTAGATCATGTCACTTGTGAATGCTCTCCATGGAGGGTGGAAAATTAGAGGAGAATGCCTGCTCTAAAGAAGTCGGTCCTGACTGGGGTGTTGTGGGGTTTCCGGGCTGTATGGCCGTGTTCCAGTTGCATTTTCTCCTGACGTTTCGCCTGCATCTGTGGCTGGCATTTGCTTGACTACCATCAGATCCTCCTCCTGAGGAAGAGGAGGAGGAGTTTGGATTTATATCCCCCCTTTCTCTCCTGCAGGAGACTCAAAGGGGCTGACAATCTCCTTGCCCTTCCCCCCTCCCAACAAACACCCTGTGAGGTGGGTGGGGCTGAGAGAGCTCTGAGAAGCTGTGACTAGCCCAAGGTCACCCAGCTGGCGTGTGTGGGAGTGCCCAGGCTAATCTGAATTCCCCAGAGAAGCCTCCACAGCTCAGGCGGCAGAGCGGGGAATCAAACCCGGTTCCTCCAGATTAGAGACACGAGCTCTTAACCTCCTACGCCACTGCTGCCACTGCATTTGCTTAAAGGATCTAATGCCCCAATCTAATGCCCCAACTTAAGTATCTCTGGCAGAAAACCGGCTCTTGGCCAATCAGTCCTTCCTTATCTTTGCTTTGGGAAAGGCTGTGCTGCTGCTGCTGCTTTGGGTCCAGATGGCTTAGGGGTTGTAATCCCCTTTTCTGATGTCTGGTGATGATAGCGGCCGGCCTTCCTTTGGGGGGGGGGGGTGGTTGTTTGCTGGAAAGCTGGATGTTTCCTGAATGACTGTCGCCCCTTATCCAAAGCCAGGAGCCCAGAGTTTATTGTTTTGGAGAGAGGGAGGGATAATTACAGGGCTGGCTGCTCAAACAGCCCCCCCCCCTCCTCCTTTTATTTTACTGCCTGTCTTGGATTTCCTGCAGTGGTTCATTCAAGACCAAACATATATCCTGTGGTTTCCCCCAAGCTCGTTACTGAAAAGCTTCCCTTTGCACCGCCTCGGGCGACCTGATTCAGGTACAGCCCAGGTTGGGAGCCCTATAAACGCTGCAGAGGCGGCCAGAGAGCAGGACAAAGGACGAGCAAAGCTTGCCCTAGAAGCGTCTGCAGCTGAGCATCCCCACCAAAGAAGGCACCGAGCAGGGCAGGTCGCTCTGCCTGGCCAGGTAACTTCTTTTGGCAGCATGCCGGGGACCATAGCTTAGTTTTTTTGGGGGGGAGGACAAGGTAGAGGGGAGGGAGGGGCTGAGGAAAATCCAAACTTCACAGACACGCTACAGGGGTCAGTGCTATCAGTCACAGACCAGGAAAGGGATTTGGGCGTCTTGGTTGATAGTTCCATGGGAATGTCAACTCAATGCATGGCAGCTGTGGAAAAGGCAAACTCTATGCTGGGGATCATTAAGAATAAAACTGCAAAGATTGTCATGCCCTTATATAAAGCCGTGGTGCGACTGCACTTGGAGTCCTGTGTCCAGTTCTGGTCGCCGCATCTCAAAAAGGATGTCGAAGAGATAGAAAAAGTGCAGAGAAGGGCAACAAGGATGATTGAGGGACTGGAGCACCTTCCCTATGAGGAGAGGCTGCAGCGTTGGGGACTCTTTAGTTTGGAGAGGAGACGGCTGAGGGGGGATAGGATTGAAGTCTATAAAATGATGCATGGGGTAGAAAATATGGACAGAGAGAAATTTTTCTGTCTTTCTCACAATACTAGAACCAGGGGGCATCCATTGAAAATGCTGGGAGGAAGAATTAGGACTAATAAAAGGAAACACTTCTTCACGCAACATGGGATTGGTGTTTGGAATATGCTGCCACAGGAGGTGGTGATGGCCACTAACCTGGATAGCTTTAAAAAGGGCTTGGACAGATTTATGGAGGAGAAGTCGATCTGTGGCTACCAATCGTGATCCTCCTTGATCTCAGATTGCAAATGCCTTAGCAGACCAGGTGCTCGGGAGCAGTAGCAGCAGCAGAAGGCCCTTGCTTTCACCTCCTGCATGTGAGCTCCCAAAGGCACCTGGTGGGCCACTGCGAGTAGCAGAGAGCTGGACTAGATGGACTCTGGTCTGATCCAGCTGGTTTGTTCTTATGTTCTTATGTTCATCTAGCTGCTGTGTGGGGTGAGAGCTCACCTTTATGTAGGGCTGCCAACTCCAGGTTGGGAAATTCCTGGGGATTTTGCAGGTGTAACCTGAGGAGGGGGGGAGTCTGGAGGGAAAAGGGGCAGCTCAACAAGGATGCTCCCCCTCCAAAGTGGCCGTTTTCTGCACTGATCTCTGTAGTCTGGAAATCAGTTGTAATCCCAGGAGATCTCCAGTGACCACCTGGAAGTTGGCAACTGTAGCAGCATGCTCCACAAAAGGAGGAGGCTGAGACAGGCTAAAAACAGACCTTTGTCCTCTAGTCCGTCTCTTCTCCAGGGTTTTTTACCTTGCTCTTTGAAGAACTTCCTGTCTTGTGGAAGGCTTTCACGACTGGATTCAACTGGTTGTTGTGGACTTTCCGGGCTGTGTGGCCGTGGTCTGGTAGATCTTGTTCCTAACATTTCGCCTGCAGCTGTGGCTGGCATCTTCAGAGGTGTATCGCAGAGGGAAGTGTGTTACATGTGTATCCAGACTTCTCTTATAACTGACTTCTCTCTGTGATACACGTCTGAAGATGCCAGCCAAAGATGCAGGTGAAACGTTAGGAACAAGATCTACCAGACCACGGCCACACAGCCCGGAAAGTCCACAACAACCAGTTCCTTCCTTCCTTCCTGTCTGTTCTGTTTCTTTTACCAGCATATTTCTGTAAGCTCCTTGCGGGCAGAGACCTGCTTTCTTTTGCCTACGAAACTGCAAGGATCATTGACTAATGGGACTGCATTGTTAGTATTAGTCATAGTTTTATTTAGTGTTGGTAACGTGGATACTGTTGTTTTGATCACCTTGGCCTCCCTACCTGCTTCTCCAGTGGCAGCTGACTAACTCCGCACCTCTGTTCTCACTCCTTGTTTTGTCTGACTAATGCAGAAATGGGCTGGCAGTCAGGTTGCCAACTCCTGCTTGGGAAATACCTGGCAATTTATTATTATTTTATTGATACAAAAACAGTTATACACAGCAAACAAGATCAATATGCTGGATTTTGTATCACATCACACGTCGGACACTTCCCCAGCATCTAGGACTGTATTATTATTATTATTATTATTATTATTATTATTATTATTATTATTATTATTATTATTATTATTATTATTATTACCACAACCACAACCACAACCACCACAACAATTAATTAATTAATTAATTAATTAATTAAACTTGATAAACTGCCCACCCCCGAAGGGCTCTGGGTGGTGTACAACAAAACAACAAGTAAAACAATAGTGCACAATAAATAATCAATAAATAATTAAAAATTAAAAATAGCAGCAATCTAATCTAAGAAGACAAAACTGATAAGACTAATGCTGATGGCGCCCGATCTCTAGGCCGGGAGGGGACAGACAATACCAGAAAGATGTCACATAGGTAATGCCGATGACGATGCGGCACACAGCACAGGGGTATCCAGTCCGCGGCTGGGCTCCCCAAAAGCCGAGTGGAACAATGCGGTCTTACAGGCCCTGCGGAAATCACTAAGATGTAGGGGTGAAGCCCAGGAAGAGCAAGATTTGGAGAGGGCAGGGACCTCAGAGTGATGGGATGCCATCAGTTACACCCTCCAAAGCAGCCGTGTTCTCCAGGTGAAACGGATCTCTGTCTTCTAGAGATCGGTTGTAATGCCCGGAGCTCCCCATGATAGGCGCAGGGGCAAAGGCCCTGTCCACAGAGCAAAAGCTCTGACCGGTTACAAAAATAACCATCCAAAAACATCTTCAGTGTTCAGAGATTTATCGTTTTCTTTCAATTCTGCGCAGAAGAGGGAACTCTCCTCTGTTAGCCACAGGGAGGAGGTTCAAAGGGGCTGTTGCTTGCGTAACATAATTTATACCCTCTTACAAACATCCCTCCTTGTCTTCTGACCATTGGCTAGATTTGGAATACGTGCACATTGCCATTTGGATCTCCACTCCTCTCCAAAGCCCACCTTGCTTTCCACAATTGGGCGTGTATTCTTCATGTCATCTTGCCCCGTTCAGAGATCTTGGTTGCTGTATCAACTCAGTTTTACTTCGCCCTTATATGTGTTTTTCTGTACGCCTTGTCTCCTTTATCTTTCTGGGGAGAGGCTGTACCCAAATTCCACAGCATGTGTATCAGACTTTACTAAAAAGTGCAGAAATCTCCCCCCCACCCTTCTTCCAAGCAAAGCCTCTCTGCTAATGAAATTACAGTTCTTTGTTTAACTAACAGCATCTTACTGATCTTTTATAAATTACCTCTCCAGTGGCAGCTGACTAACTCCGCTCCTCTGTTCTCATTCCTTGTTTTGTCTGACTAATGCAGAAATGGGCTGCCAGTCAGGTTGCCAACTCCTGCTTGGGAAATACCTGGCGATTTAGGAGTGAAACCCAGGGAGAACAAGATTTGGAGAGGGCAGGGACCTCAGAGTGAGCAGCAGTGGCGTAGGAGGTTAAGAGCTCGTGTATCTAATCTGGAGGAACCGGGTTTGATTCCCCGCTCTGCCGCCTGAGCTGTGGAGGCTTATCTGGGGAATTCAGGTTAGCCTGTGCACTCCCACACACGCCAGCTGGGGGACCTTGGGCTAGTCACAGCTTCTCGGAGCTCTCTCAGCCCCACCCACCTCACAGGGTGCTTGTTGTGAGGGGGGAAGGGCAAGGAGATTGTAAGCCCCTTTGAGTCTCCTCCTCCCCCCCTCCTCCTCCTCCTCCTTCTCCTCCTCCTCCTCTACTTCTTCTTCTTCTTCTTCTTCTTCTTCTTCTTCTTCTTCTTCTTCTTCTTCTTCTTCTTCTTCTTCTTCTTCTTCTTCTTCTTCTTCTTCTTCTTCTTCTTCTTCTTCTTCTTCTTCTTCTTCTATGTGGCTGTGATCTTCTGCGAATGTTTGCCCACATCTCTGGCCAGCATGTTCCGAGGCACGTCACGGTAAAACGTGTTTCTCTCTGCGGCACAGTGTGCGGCGAACCTAAAGATGCGGATGAAATGTTAAGAGCAACAAGTACCAGAGTGCAGCCACGCAGCCCAGAAAACCCACAAGAAGAAGAAGAAGAAGAAGAAGAAGAAGAAGAAGAAGAAGAAGAAGAAGAAGAAGAAGAAGAAGAGGAGGAGGAGGAGGAGGAGGAGGAGGAGGAGTTTGGGTTTATATCCCCCCCTTTCTCTCCTGCAGGACACTCAAAGGGGCTTACAAACTCCTTTCCCTTCCCCCCTCACAACAAACCCCCTGTGAGGTGGGTGGGGCTGAGAGAACTCCCAAGAACTGTGACTAGCCCAAGGTCACCCAGCTGGCATGTGTTGGAGTGCACAAGCTAACCTGGTTCCCCAGATAAGCCTCCACAGCTCAAGTGGCAAAGCAGGGAATCAAACCTGGTTCTCCAGATCAGAGTGCACCGGCTCTTAACCCCTACACCACGCTGGCAAAAACTATCAGAGCATGGTCACACAGCCCAGAAAACCCACAACGGCCGGTTGATTCTGGCCACGAGAGCCTTCAACCACACATTGTCTTTGGCTCATTCCGCACATGCAGAATAATGCACTTTCAAACTGCTTTCAGTGCTCTTTGAAGCTGTGCGGAATAGCAAAATCCACTTGCAAACAGTTGTGAAAGTGGTTTGAAAACTCATTATTCTGCGTGTGCGGAAGGGGCCTCTGAAGACCAAGGGACCAGATGCTCCGAGCAGAGCTCTGACTCAGGTGTGCCTTTCTCCTCCAGGTGCCTCATGGACGTCCTACTGCCCGTTGCTTTCCTGCTGGCTGCTTGGAGCTTCCCCTCTTCCTCCTCCTCCTCCTCCTCTTTCCCCCACTACCTGTCCCAGCTGAGCTCCAGGCGCAGCAGCTGCAAGCCTGTGCCGAGCAGCTTGAGCCTGTGCCACGGGGTCGGCTACAGCGAGATGCGGCTGCCGAACCTGCTGGGCCATGACACCATGAAGGAGGCACTGCAGCAGGCGGCCTCCTGGGTGCCCCTGCTGAACAAGCAGTGCCACCGCGACACCAAGAAGTTCCTCTGCTCCCTCTTCGCCCCCGTGTGCATCAGCGGGGTGGAAGAGCCCATCTTCCCTTGCAGGTCCCTCTGCGAGGACGTCCGGGACGGCTGCTCGCCTGTCATGGCCGCCTTCGGCTTCCCCTGGCCGGAGATGCTGAACTGCAGCCGCTTCCCGCACGGGAACGAACTCTGCATCCCTCCTGCCGGACCTGAGGACAGGCAGCCACGCCCGAAAGAAGGTGAGTGACTGAGCGGTTAAGAGAAGGTGCACTCTAATAATCTGGAGAACTGGGTTTGATTCCCTGCTCTGCCACTTGAGCTGTGGAGACTTATCTGGGAAACTGTTACTGTGATTTGCCAGGTAACAATAAGTGATTTCAGCTCAGCAACTTAATGAGGCGCAGGAAGCTAATGTTCTTCAAGCAGGGAGATTCTTTATTGGCAAGTGATTTCCTGGCCCAGCTCAGCAAAAAGGATCTTCACATGGCTGTGCATCAGCCCTTTTAAGCATAAGCATTTATTGTCATTGTGCACGCACAACGAAATTTACAGCAGCATTCCTCGATGCACACAATTTCATACAATACATCATACTCATACACTTTCAGACTCATACATCATCCTCACTTCCCCCTTCCTCCACCCATCCCTACACAGCCCCAAACACATCAACATGAAGCCTCGGAGTTTAGCATAGCCACAGCTCTAGAGTAAAGAGTTCTAGAGTAAAGAGTTCTAGAGTAAAGAGTTCTTTTATACATTTCCCCAGTAACCCAGAAAGGGGGTGTAGGGCAGTCCCACCCCCATAGTGCAAAAGACCAGGAAGGGGGCGGTCTCCTTCCATCTAATACAGAGAAAATATCCTAGAACGTCAAAGGGAGAAAACAATCCCTTTGCACATGCTGATGAGATCAAATCCCAGAAGGAAAGCTTGCACCTTCTTGCCTGAGGTGGTTCCTTGGGAGTGTTAGACAGAGACAAGTTTAAATGATCCAATGAATTCTTGGATCCTGAAAGTAAGGATGTGAACAGTCCAATGAGCTTCTGGATCCTGAGAGTAAAACTTCAAACAGTCCAATAGCAAATCAGGGTGACATCTTCCAACAGCCAGTCCACACACCCTGAGTCCATTCTTTGTTAGTCAAAAGGCCCTTTTGTTGGTGAAGATGGGATTACCTGGGTGTTGGTCCAAACAGAATTCCAGGACTAACTTCCTTGTCCCTTAATATCAGCCTTTCTGGCCACTGCTTTGGCCATCAGACACAAATTTCAAAAATAACCTTTCTAAACTTAAACGTTAGGGAAACCTTAAAGGATAAACACATGTACTTATACTTATGGGCAAGACTTTACAGATACTTATTGGCATGGCCTTCTTAAATCTAACAATAACAAAACCTTAAACTAACTGAAGAACCTAACTGAACTAACATCTTAAACTGCAGGCACATCATAAATTCAACTTAAAAGGGGCTTTTATTACATCCTAGAAAGGCACAAACAAGAGGGAAACCATATAGCATTGGCACAAACATACATATGCGTTCTCTGTGAACCTTATGGAGGCTTCTGAACCACACAAGTCTCCGTGTCCGGGCATGGAGCCAGTGTAGCCAGGCAACCTGACTTCAGGAAAATATTTTGTTTATTTTTCTGGCGGTAACAAAACTAGATTAGCTTGTGCACTCCTAGACACGCCAGATGGGTGACCTTGGGCTGGTCACAGCTCTTCGGAGCTCTCTCAGCCCCACCCACCTCTCAGGGGGTTTGTTGTGAGGGGGGAAGGGAAAGGAGAGTGTAAGCCCCTTTGTGTGTCCTTACAGGAGAGAAAGGGGGGATATAAATGCAACTCTTCCCACCTGGGTCAGAACATCCGGCGGCCCACAGCAGCAGATGGGGGGGGGCATGAAAGGAGGTGTGCAGTTTTTAACTGGCATTACCTGCCCTGCGCTTTCTTTCACACACTGTTTTTCTGTTCTAATGCAGAGTCTGATTGTCTTCATAACTCTCTCCGTTTTCTGATCGTCTCAGTTGTGTGTGCATGTGTGTGAGTTGCCATCAAGTTGCTTCCAGCTCAGTGGTGACCCTAAGAATTAAGGGAAACTGTGTGGTTTCTGGGCTGCATGGCCGTGTTCTAGCAGCATTCTCTCCTGATGTTTCGCCTGCATCTGTGGCTGGCATCTTCAGAGGATCTGAATGCTGCTAGAACACGGCCATACAGCCCGGAAACCACACAGCACCCCAGTGATTCCGGCCGTGAAAGCCTCTGACAATAAATTAAGGGAAACTTAGGGAGCTGGGGATGTTTAGTCAGAGGAGAGAACGTTAAGGAGGGACATTAGCTGTGTTTAGATACTTGAAGGGATGTCATGTTGATGAGGGAGCAAGCTTGTTTTCTGCTGCTCCAGAGACGGGGACCGGAAGTCATGGATTCAAGGTGAAGGAAAAGACATTCCACCTAAACATCAGGAGAAAATTCCTGACTGTCAGGGCTGTTCAAATATGGAGTCTCCTTCTACGGAGGTTATTAAGGAGAGCCTGGCCGTCTGTCAGGAGTGCTTTGATTGTGTGTTCCTGCATGGCAGGGGGGTGGACTGGATGGCCCTTAGGGGTATCTTCCAACTCTATGATTCTCTCATTCTAATTACCTCCAAAATGCCCTATTGTTAACTGCCTTGGTCTGGTCTTGCAAGCAGAGGGTTCCTTTATAGAGTCCATCCATCTGGTGTTATTTTCCGTCTGCCTTCCATTTCTCCTAAGAATCTCGATTAGGACTTCAAAATGTATCAGGTTTCTAGTCCTCTTGTACATGAAGATGTATAGCCGTGGTGGCGAACCTTTGGCACTCCATATGTTATGGACTACAATTCCCATCAACCCCTGCCAGCATGGCCAATTGGAAGGGGCTGATGGGAATTGTAGTTCGTAACATCTGGAGTGCCAAAGGTTCGCCGCCACTGAGTATGAAATATGAAAGCTGGAGGAGAGGAAAGGGAGACAATGAGGAAGGCGGAGTGGACGTGTCTGCGTACAACAAGATTAGGGAAAGGAATTCAAGGATTGTGCAAGAGAACGAAGGCTGGTGGGGTCAGGGACGCGGTGAAGAGTTTTTTCCAAACCAGCATCAAGGGCTGTACTGATTGCTGCTCCGCGAGGCAGCGACGTTAACACCAGCGGCACGTACGCCCCGCAAAGAGGGTTGCGTCATGCGATCTCTGCCCTTTGGCTTTCCGTGAAAGGCTTCTCAGCTTCCCGCCAAAGGTCCTTGATGGTCAAAACACTCGAACACCCATCTGCACAGAGGCTGAGGGTGGTCCCCGAGGGCAGATCTGCCTGTTGCAATCGACAACACGGGACGGCCAGTGAAAACGGCACACACACACCCCTTCCGCCTGCAGCCTTTACTGAGACTTATCCAGCACACAGACGCCTTCACGTTGTGCTTGTGTAACCTCTGCTTGCGGGTTCTGTGGGGCAGAACTTGGAATGAGTTTGCAACAAGAAATTTTAAAAACAAAATGGTTTACTTTCTTAACACATAACATATAACATCAACATTTAACATCACACTTCAAGGTCCTGTTCAGGTTGCATTTTCAAGTCCTTCTAGTTACAGTCTCCTGATACTGCCAAGTCCAATTCTTCTTTGCAAGTGGGTTGGCTCCTGAAGACTCCCAGGGCTTGGTGAACAGGATTCAACATGGTGAAGGTTTCCAGGTGAACTCTCACCCATGACAACCACAAAAAGAAACCCTGAAACAATAAACTCCAACATTTACAACATAACAAAAATAAACAACTCCCTTCCCAGTAGTTCCCAACAATATTGCAGTTTACCTTAACAAGGTGTTCAGGGCTGAGACAAATCAAGGTCCGAGTCTGGTAGCCTCGTCTCCTCCAAACCACATGAGCTCTGCAGCCTCCTGCTGCTTTGAGTCTCCACCCCTTTCTGGGTCAACCCATTCTGAGCATGGGGGTTACACTTGTCAGTCCTTTAGGGTTGCCAGTCTCCTACAGCTCATCTCCACACAACAGAGATAAGTTCCCTGGGAGAAAATAGATGCTCTGGAAAGGGGACAGTATGGCAACGTGCAGTGGTGGGATCCAAAAATTTTAGTAACAGGTTCCCATGGTGGTGGGATTCAAACTGTGGCGTAGCGCCAATGGGGCTGGGCGGGGACATCGATGGGAAGCGTGGCTGGGCAGCGATAGAGGCAGGGCATTCCTGGGGCGGAGGGCTGTGGCAGGGACGCGAAAGCCGGGCTGCGCCGGTCGCTTTGGCAGGGAAAGCGAGATGCACGCCTTGGCGCAGGCACCTTGCCACGCACGGCGGTGCACCTCCTGCTAGACTGCTTCAAGTCCTGTGCGCTACTGCTGAGAGGAGGGGCGTAACTCAGGCAAAAATCACGTGGCAAAATCACCCATTAGTAACCCCCTCTCGGCACACACCAATAATTAGTAACCTACTCTCGGGAACCTGTGAGAACCTGCTGGATCCCACCTCTGGCAACGTGCCCTTCCGAGGTCCTCCCTGTCCTCCTCGGGATCAATCTGCAAATCTCCAGGTGTTTTTCCCACTCTGGATGTGCCTGTGGCATCCCCCGCCGTGGCCAGGAGGGAGCTGGCAACCCCTCTGCCCTTTCCTCCCCCAGCAGCAGCCGGCAAACACCTTGTGGATGAGAACTGCATAAGACAGTGGGATCAGAACACAGCAAAGAAAACTGGGGATCAAGTCTGGGGAAGACAGTGGGAGAGATAAACGCGGGGCCCGCCCTCCAAAGCGACAATCTCCTTTAGGGGAACTGATCTCGTTTGTCTGGAAATTGGAGGTAATTCCGGGAGATCTCCAGATCCCACCTGGACACCCTCCCTGAGTTTATTTCATCACTTTCTAAGACAGGATTTCATCCACACAGAACTTGGATGACTGACAACAAAGACTTATTCACTCACATTAGTTAAACAAAAATTAATCATTAATTGTTACCAGCGGTTAAAAATTAAAAGTATCGGCAACAATAACGTATAAAAGATAAAAACAGCAAATTTGAAAAAAGGGATAACACCACCCAACAAAAAAGTCTACTTTAAAAAAAAACTGTAATAGAAAAGCTAAAAACAATATGCACTGTGTAACGTAGAGTAACAACTTAGAGATTTAAGTGTCCGTGGCATTTCAACTTTAACTCCCTCAACCTTTATGTCCTATTATTATTATTATTATTATTATTATTATTATTATTATTATTATTATTATTATTATTATTATTATTATTATTATTATTGTAAGAACTGTCTTCTCAGGGACTGATCTTGTGGAATGAAGAAGACCAATAACAAGATTTTCTTCCTGGGTTCTGCCACAATTGCTCTGGGAGAAGTTATTTATTAAATAATAATGGAAGGCCAAGTCACAAATGCTGCCAGGAAGGTATTTTTTTTCACCAAATTAGGCAGCCAGCCTCCTATCTGCCCCTCCTGATCCAGCTGTAGTGATCCACGCAACAGGCACCTCCAGGTTAGACTACTGTAGCTCACTCTATGCAGGGCTACCCTTGAGACTACTCTGGGAGCTATGACTGATCCAGAACGTGGCACTGCAGGTTCTCATGAAAACCTTATGTCCAACATTAGAACATAAGAACATAAGAACAAGCCAGCTGGATCAGACCAGAGTCCATCTAGTCCAGCTCTCTGCTACTCGCAGTGGCCCACCAGGTGCCTTTGGGAGCTCACGTGCAGGAGGTGAAAGCAATGGCCTTCTGCGGCTGATGCTCCCGAGCACCTGGTCTGCTAAGGCATTTGCAACCTCAGATCAAGGAGGATCCAGATTGGTAGCCATAGATCGACTCCTCCTCCATCAATCTGTCCAAGCCCCTTTTTAAGGCTATCCAGGTGAGTGGCCATCACCACCTCCTGTGGCAGCACATTCCAAATACCAATCACTCGTGGCGTGAAGAAGTGTTTCCTTTTATTAGTCCTAATTCTTCCCCCCAGCATTTTCAATGAATGCCCCCTGGTTCTAGTATTGTGAGAAAGAGAGAAAAATGTCTCTCTGTCAACATTTTCTACCCCATGCATAATTTTACAGACTTCAATCCTATCCCCCCTCAGACGTCTCCTCTCCAAACTAAAGAGTCCCAAACGCTGCAGCCTCTCCTCACAAGGAAGGTGCTCCAGTCCCTCAATCGTCCTCGTTGCCCTCCTCTGCACTTTTTCTGTCTCTTCGATATCCTTTTTGAGATGTGGCGACCAGAACTGGACACAGGACTCCAAGGGCGGTCGCACCCCTGCTTTATATAAGGGCATGACAATCCTTGCAGTTTTATTCTCAATTCCTTTCCTAATTATCCCCAGCATAGAGTTTGCCTTTTTCACAGCTCCACCAGCGGTTCTGGCTCCAGATTGAGCACCAAATCAGATTTAAGGTTTTGATATTTATGGACAGCCCACCCAACGGTGTCTTTCCCCCTTCCCCAGATGTGGTGTGCGCAGCCTGCCTCGACAGAGGACATCACGAGAAGGAATTCATGGAAAACTTCTGCAGCCAGGATTTTGGTTGGTTTCCCGTCTCATGATGGTGGGCACCGGGCAGGGGCTCTGGCGGGCCACCACGGGTCAACTGGGATAGGGCTGCTAGCCAGAGACCCGCTCAAAGTGCAAAGAAATGGGCCTGGCAATTATAGAGGGCGGGCATGGTTGCCAACTCTGGACAGGGGAATTCCTGGAGAGTTGGATGTGGAGCTTGGAAAGGGCAGGGGTTTTTTTGGGTGGGGAATCTTAACAGGTCAGATATAATTTCATAGCCGAGGCGCATTGGGGGAAAATGGCACCTGGAGACAACTCAGTGCAGTGGGGCAGCAGTGGCGCAGGAGGTTAAGAGCTCGTGTGTCTAATCTGGAGGAACCGGGTTTGATTCCCAGCTCTGCCGTCTGAGCTGTGGAGGCTTATCTGGGGAATTCAGATTAGCCTGGGCACTCCCACACACGCCAGCTGGGTGACCTTGGGCTAGTCACAGCTTCTCGGAGCTCTCTCAGCCCCACCCACCTCACAGGGTGTTTGTTGTGAGGGGGGAAGGGCAAGGAGATTGTCAGCCCCTTTGAGTCTCCTGCAGGAGAGAAAGGGGGGATATAAATCCAAACTCCTCCTCCTCCTCCTCCTCTTCTTCTTCTCCTTCTTCTCCTCCTCCTCCTCCTCCTCTAGGCACACCCCACCCATGTGCCTCCATGTACTCAGGGGCGTGGCTTGGGGCAGGGCCACACCCTGAGCCCCGCCCCCGGCCTCTGTGCAGGGTGGGGCCACGCTCCCTGTCCCCCGTGCAGGCTGGCTTGCTCAAAAGCCAGCCTGTACAGAGGCCATGGGTGGGGCCCAGGGGGTGTCCCAGGCAGCCTGCAAGGAGGCGGGGGTCAGTGCTTGGTGGTATGCGGCTGGGGTGCACACTGTTTGGTGTGCGCCCCTTGTGGCCCAAAGGTGCGGGGCGTACATGTGACCGAAAGGTGTGCCCCCATGTCCCTATAGTCCTTACGCTTCTGTTTCATGGAATCCACCTCCCAAAGCTGGTATTTTCTCCAGGGAACGAATCCCCATAGTCTGAAGGTCAGTTATAATTCTAAAAGATCTCCAGTTGGGGCCTGGGGGTGGGGGGGGGAGAGGTGGAGACGGTGTGATCCACAGGAAACTGCTGACAGGCAACCCTTCTCTCCCCCAGCACTGAAAATGAGCATCCGATCCCTGACCGGCGTGGAAGGAGACCTGAAGGTGGTCCCAGAAACCAGGGGCCGCACGTTGTACAGACAGGACAGCTGGTCGGAGGAGGAGCTGAAGAGGCCCGTTCTGTGGCTGGCGGACGGAGACACCTGCTCCTGCAAGGAGCTGGCGGGGCCGGGGCCGGTGGTTCTGGCCATGGGGCACCGGGTGGCCGGCCGGCTGGTCATCTCATGGGTCAGGAAGTGGCGGCACGGGGAGAAGGAAATGAAGAGGTTCTCCCGGGCCGTGCGGAAGCTGCGGTGCTAGAGGGCACGGCCCTTCCCGCCACCACCCACTGCTGACTTTCCAGTTTCAGACCAAGAACTTTCGGTACTTTCCTCCTGGCTCTGCATTCACCGAGGTTGCCCACGTAGCCTGATCTCAACCGGTCTCAGAAGCTAAGCAAGGTCAGCCCTGGTTTACTCCTTGGATGGGAGACCATCAAGGCGCTACGCAGAGGCAGGCAATGGCAAAACCACCTCTGAACCTCTTTCCTTGAAAACCCTACAGGGACACCCAGTAAGGTCATAACACAGGGAAGAAAGACTCCTCCCTCCCTCCCTCCCTCCCTCCCACCCTCCCTTCCTGCCTTCCTCCCTCCCTCCCTCCCTTCCTCCCTCCCTCCCTGCCTCCCTCCCTGCCTTCCTCCCTCCCTCCCTCCCTCCCTCCCTTCCTCCCTGCCTCCCTGCTTCCTTGCTTCCTTGCTTCCTCCCTCCCTCCCTCCCTGCTTCCTCCCTCCCTCCCTCCCTCCCTCCCTGCCTTCCTCCCTTCCTCCCTCCCTCCCTGCCTTCCTCCCTCCCTCCCTCCCTGCCTCCCTCCCTCCCTCCCTCCCTGCCTCCCTCCCTCCTTTCCTGCCTGCCTGCCTGCCTGCCTGCCTCCCTCCCTGCCTCCCTCCCTTCCTTCCAAGAACAGGTGCACTCTAATCTGGAGAACCAGGTTTGATTCTCCGCTCTGCCACTTGAACTGTGGAGGCTTATCTGGGGAACCAGATTAGCTTGTGCACTCCCAACACATGCCAGCTGGGTGACCTTGGGCTAGTCACAGTTCTTCGGAGCTCTCTCAGCACCACATACCTCACAGGGTGTTTGTTGTGGGGGTGGGGGAAGGGAAAGGAGATTGTCAGCCCCTTTGAGTCTCCTTACAGGAGAGAAAGGGGGAATATAAATCAAAATCCTTCCTTCCTTCCTTCCTTCCTTCCTTCCTTCCTTCCTTCCTTCCTTCCTTCCTTCCTTCCTTCCTTCCTTCCTTCCTTCCTTCCTTCCTTCCTTCCTTCCTTCCTTCCTTCCTTTCTTTCTTTCTTTCTTTCTTTCTTTCTTTCTTTCTTTCTTTCTTTCATGGAGTGGGGAATGAGAAGGAACTCAACTGTCTTGGAGAACTTTCCCAAAAATCTTCAGGGTCTAGGAGGCAGCGGTGGACAGGAAGACCCATCAGATGAAGGTGGAGAATTCCCTAGAGAGGGATTTCTTTGCTCCACTCTTTGTAAAAAAAATCTGGCACTGAGGGAGATTCAAAAAGTTGCACTCTTGTAAATCAGGCTGGTTTGGGCTTCGTTCAACATTTAATTCATAGTTCCAATTTAAGCGTTCTCCCTTAGTGAAGTTAACGGTGCCAGGATATAATTGCAGCGTTTTATTGATTTCATTGTGGTTTAATGGATGTTGTACGCTGCCGTAAGCCCACTTGGGGAAGGACAGCCTATAAGCCAACTAAACTGAGCTAAACCAAAAACAATAATAGCAGCTCCAGGCATTCGGAGCTGCCGAGGGTCAGAGGCCCACATTTTGACCTTCCAGCTTGTTGGGATCGAAACAAAGTGATGCTGATCTCAGTGTTGTAGATCTCACGTGCACTTTAGGCGCCGACAGCAACCCCAGGACATCTTTAGCCAGCGAGCGGAGGGCTGAAGGCTTCCCAGTTTTAGCCTTACAATGACCCATCAGGGTAGGCCATGCTCAAAGGCCCCTTCCGGACACCCTTGTGGGAAAAATTTCAGGTTCAACTTTCAAATTAATGCGACAGATATGAAGCACCTCAAACTCAAGTCCTCCCGTTCCTCCACACAGCAGCCGACTCGTGTCTCCGGAGCCGAGCTCAGAGGGCGGGACCACCTCCCTGCGCTGCGTTCCGATTGGGATTTGCTGAGTCCCTCGATTCCTGCGCATGCCCAAAGCTTTAAAATCGCGTCGCCACGCAAGTCTCCCCTTCTGCGCATGGGCGTAGAAACTCACTGGTAGCTGTGATTGGCTACTAATGGCAGAGTCGAAAGTGACGGGAGATTCCGCGACTGCCGTCGCAAACTTGACTCGAGGCGCAACCCGAGTCCACCAGTCAACTCCCCAGTAGAGCTCAGAAATTCAATGATGAGGGAGGTGAGTCAGAGTCAGAACCATCAGAGTCCGACAGCTCACGTCTGTCCATGGGAGGACTTCGGGTGGGACTCAAGGCTCGTATCTAAGGTCGACTCCGAAGGCAATCGCGGAAGGACCCTAAAAAAAGCGCTCAACCCAGTAAGCTTAATTTATGTACATTATTTGTAGTCTGCCTTTCATGACAGAGGTGGGATTTGAATTCGGGGCCTTGAATCTTAGTCCAACACTTCCAGCCACTACAGTACACAGGCCGTAACCACTACTTTCTCTTCTCTCCTCCGTTTCCCGTTTCTTGTGCAAGGGGGTGGGGGTGGAGGACTTGTAGATGGCCCAAAGGATGCTCTGGCAAAATTGGTAATGGGATTAGCCTGATGTCAGGAAGTGAGAACCCACTATTGCCTTCCCATTGTCAAAACCCTTTTATCCCTTGTCACGTTTCATACATTTTCAGACTATACCGTGTGTTTAAGGCAGTCGTGTCAAACTCGCAGCCCTCCAGATGGTATGGACTACAGTCCCCATCATCTCCTGCCAGCATGATGCTGGCAGGGGATGATGGGAACTGTAGTCCATACCATCTGGAGGGCCGCGAGTTTGACATCTGTGGTTTAAGGCATTTATTTCAAGTAGGGAAAGTCGAGAGCGTGTTTCCGGAAGCGTCGCCTCTAAGAGCTGGTTTGAGAAAAGACTTTTCTTCCCTTGGTGTCTTTCGTTCCCACCTCACCTCTGATCAAACAGGTTCTGCATGCTTTTGGAACTGCACAAAAACCTTTCCCCTCTGTTTGGCCAAAGGTACGAATGGGATGAGAACACGCAGCGCTCCCCCTTTCGAACGGCCTTTAACACTCTGAAAAGCCTTATCATATAATGCTGTTGATGGAGTAGGAGTTGCCCCTGAAATCTTATCTTGTACAATGTGGATATTTACGTTGCAGTGCCATTTTGTGGTTAATGGGTCTAATTAAAAGACTTCTCTTCAGGGTGCTTGTTTAGTGTCGTGGCTGGGGGGGTCTTTTTGTGTGTCAGAATGCAAAGGAACAAGGGAGTGATGATCTCTAAGTGGTAAGTCTTGTCATCTAGAATGGCCAACCCCCAGGCAGGGCCCTGGGCATCTTCTGAAATTTAACCCAGCCCCTGATCTCTACTGCAGCTTTGCAGGGGGTGGGACTGCTATCAGTCACAGACCAGGAAAGGGATTTGGGCGTCTTAGTTGATAGTTCCATGGGAATGTCAGCTCAATGCATGGCGGCTGTGAAAAAGGCAAACTCTATGCTGTGGATCATTAGGAAAGGAATTGACAATAAAACTGCAAAGATTGTCATGCCCTTATATAAAGCCGTGGTGCGACCGCACTTGGAGCACTGTGTTCAGTTCTGGTCGCCACATCTCAAGAAGGATATCGAAGAGATAGAAAAAGTGCAGAGAGGGGCAACGAGGATGATTGAGGGACTGGAGCACCTTCCTTATGAGGAGAGGCTGCAGTGTTTGGGACTCTTTGAGGTTTGGAGAGAGGGAGGCGTCGGAGGGATAGGATGAAAGAGATCTATAAAATTATGCATGGGGTAGAAAATGTTGACAGAGAGAAATTTTCCCTCTTTCTCACAATACTAGAACCAGGGGGCATTCATTGAAAATGCTGGGGGGAAGAATTAGGACTAATAAAAGGAAACACTTCTACACGCAATGTGTGATTGGAGTTTGGAATATCCTGCCACAGGAGGTGGTGATGGCTACTAACCTGGATAGCTTTAAAAAGGGCTTGGACAGATTTATGGAGAAGTTGATCTATGGCTACCAATCTTGATCCTTCTTGATCTGAGGTTGCAAATGCCTTAGCAGACCAGTTGCTCAGTGGCGGCGGTAGCAGCCGCAGAAGGCCATTGCTTTCACATGCTGCAGGTGAGCTCCCAAAGGCACCTGGTGGGCCACTGCGAGTAGCAGAGTGCTGGACTAGATGGACTCTGGTCTGATCCAGCAGGCTAGTTCTTATGTTCTTACGTTCTTACATTAAACTTAAGGAACTACCTGGTGTGATCCCGTAGTTCAGAAAGCTAAAAGAGAAGGGAATACAAGATGGCTGGGAGTTTCTTGAAAGTGAGATCTTGAAAGTGAGGAATTGGAACAATTTCTAACAGTTCCAATGAGGAGGAAAAAATGGGAGGCGTCTAAAGAAACCAGGATGGACGTCTAAAGAACTCTCAAGTGAGCTAGGATATAATAGGGACAGGTACAAGAAATGGAAAAGGGGGGAAATCACTAAAGAGGAATTCAAACAAATAAGCAGGATGCGTAGGGAGAAAAGCTAAAGCTCACAATGAGCTCAGACTTGCGAGAGATTTTAATAACAATAAAGGGATTTTTTGGTTATGTGTATAGCAAAAGGAACAAAAAGGATATGGTAGGGTCACTGCGTGGAGAAGATGGTGAGATTCTAATGGGACAGAGAAAAGGCAGAACAACTCAACACCTTCTTTGCCTCAGTTTTTTCCAAAAAGTAAAACAATGTTCAACGAGGGGGAAATGGATCAGAAGATACAGTAGGGGAAATTCAGCACAAAGAGGTAGTGTACCTGAATACTTTAAATGAATTCAAATCTCCAGGGCCTGATGAACTGTGTCCAAGGGTATTAAAAGAACTGGCAATCTCAGAACCGCTTGCTATAATCTTGGAGAACTCCTGGAGAACAGAAGAAGTCCCAGCAGACTGGAGGGAAGCTAATGTCTCTATCTTCAAAAAGGGGGAAAAAGAGGACCCAAACAAATACCGCCCAGTCAGCCTGACATCAATACCAGGAAAGATTCTAGAGCAGATCATTAAGGAGACAGTCTGTAAGCACTGGGAAGGGAATAATGTGATCCCTTAAAATCAACATGGGTTTCTCAAAAACAAGTCATGCCAGACTAACTGTATCTCTTTTTTTGATAGAGTGTCAAAAATGGTAGATGATACCTTGATTTTAGTAAGCCTTTGACCAGATGCCCCATGATATTCTTGCAAATAAGCTGGAAAGATGTGGACTACACAATGCAACTATTGGATGGATTTGTAATTGGTTAACTGGCCGAACACAAAGAGTGCTCATCAATGGCTCATTTTCATCCTGGAGAGAAGTGGGTAGTGGAGTGCCACAGGGCCCAGTGCTATTCAATATTTTTATCAATGGATAATGTTAATCAAAGTTGCAGATGATACCAAATTAGGAGGGGTAGCTAATACCCTGGAGGACAGGGGTGGGATTCAAAATGATATAGACAGATTAGAGAGCTGGTCCCAAACTAACAACACGAATTTCAACTGAGATAAAGGTAAGATACTGCACTTAGACAGGAAAAATGAAACACAGAGATATAGGATGGGGGACACCTGGCTTGACAACACTACATGTGAAAGGGATCTGGGAGTCTTAGTAGACCACA
The DNA here is from genome assembly GCF_021028975.2 of Sphaerodactylus townsendi. Lineage (NCBI taxonomy): Eukaryota > Metazoa > Chordata > Lepidosauria > Squamata > Sphaerodactylidae > Sphaerodactylus > Sphaerodactylus townsendi. The sequence goes on along the minus strand of NC_059428.1, from coordinate 7,057,752 downwards.
AACTGAACATGAGCCAGCAGTGTGATATAGCAGCCAAGAAACCCAATGCAATTGTGGAATGCATCAATAGGAGTATTGTGTCTAAATCAAGGGAAGTAATTGTACCTCTCTACTCTGCGTTGGTCAGACCTCACCTGGAATATTGTGTTCAGTTCTGGGCACCGCAATTCAACAAGGACATTGACAAGCTGGAACGAGTCCAGAGGAGGGCGACCAAAATGGTCAAAGGTGTGGAATCCATGCCCTACGAGGAGAGGCTTAGGGAGCTGGGGATGTTTAGTCTGGTGAAGAGAAGGTTAAGGGGGGACATGATAGCCTTGTTTAAACATTTGAAGGGATGTCATGTCAAAGAGAGAGCAAGCTTGTTTTCTGCTGCTCCAGAGACTGGGACCAAGAGTTATGGGTTCAAGGTGAAGGAAAAGAGATTCCACCTAAACATTAGGAAGATCTTCCTGACCATCAGGGCTGTTCAACAGTGGAATGCACTGCCTCGGAGAGCTGTGGAATCTCCTTCTTTGGAGGTTTTTAAACAGAGGCTGGATGGCCATCTGTCACGAATGCTTTGATGGTGTGTTCCTGCATGGCAGGGGGTTGGACTGGATGGCCCTTGGGGGTCTCTTCCAACTCTAGGATTCTATGAAAATGACTTCCTCTAGAAGATCCAGGTTTTGAAGCTGGCATCCAGAGACAGCTACCCTTCAGTCATCAAAAGTGTAATAAATAGTACTGTACTGTACAGATCCGATGTGGTGAACTGGTTCAGAACAGCAGGCTCGAATCTGAAGAACCAGGCTCCATTCTCCACTCCTAAACATGAAGTCTACTGTGTGGCTTTTGGTCAGTCCCAGTTCTCTCTGAACTCTCTCAGCCCACACAGACGCAGACAACGGCAAAACAACTCTGAATGCCCCTTGCCTTGAAAACTCTATGGAGTGTCAACTATGACTAGACCACACACACACACAGAGAGAGAGAGAGCACCTTAATGACTAGCAAGATCTTCAGGCAAGATCTTTCAAGAGGCAAAGTTCCCTTCATCAGATACAAGTGACAATGGAGATCCCTGTGCCTTTACATCCCAAACAGAAGGTCAGAGGGGCGTTGCAAAGAATGCAGTCGATAAGGGCTCAGAGAACTCCTCTCCGCCTTGTGTCTGATAAAGGGAGCTCCGCCTCTCGATACCTCCAAAATCGTGTTGTCCTCTAAGGGCTTTTTCGCACACACGGTTTATTCTAGAATTAAAGCAATCTGCATCGACTTCCTGACCTTTTTGATGCAGTTTCGTTGAGACCGATGTGGCTGCCTTCTGAAATGATCTTCAATGAGAAAGGTGGAGACAAGCCCTGGATCGGCGACCAATATCAGACTCAGTGATTTCAATCAGAAGCCTTTATTGACAGACAACAGCATGGCCATTGAAGAAGCCGGTCCCAAGTACTGGCTTTCCCAAGCAGTCTTTTATGCCCATCCGCGTGCCCCCCCTTCCCTTCCCCCAGAGATATCAAAGCAAAGCAATACAGAACAGGAATGCAAGAGCTGTTAGATCTCAAGGCCGTGTGAAGAGATATCAGGATGAACCCTCACTTGGACACATTCTAAATCACGACACGTTAACAAAAGCACAAAGACAGCGGGGAACTGAAAGTAAAGGGAAACCCGTTTCCGTGACAGAAAACGGAACCACTTTTGAGGCCAGGAGGCCCTCCTGACAAGAGGCCGGTAAATACATCAAATAAATAATAAATAGATCTTGGCTGGGCTTCCTTTCCTTCTTGGGATTTGCCTATCACAGGATGCTGCCTTCTGTGCCCACGGAAACCCTCTTGCCGCGATCAAGCCTTGTTAGTCTGTGAAGTGTCTGTAGACATCTATTGACTCCAGTATCCCTTCCGGAGACTCTAAGCCAGTGATGGCGAACCTTTTCGAGACCGAGTGCCCAAATTGCAACCCAAAACCCACTTATTTTTCACAAAGTGCCAACCCGGCAATTTAACCTGAGTGCTGAGGTTTTAGTTTAGGGAAAAAACCGGTTGGTTCCCTCTTCCTCCGCCCCACCCGCTCGAACAGGGGCCAGCCTGCTCCAGCCTCCAGCAAGTCCCACGCGCACCGCGCTGTGCCTCTCTAGCATCTCTGCCTCCTCTGTGCCCCCCCCCTCAGGCAGCAGCCACCTAGAGCCACCTAGAGCACAGGCACTGCGTTGCAGCCGAGCTCCTCCACACTGCTCCCACCGCGGTCTGGCGATGTAGCATGCGTCGTTTGCTCAGTGGCCCAGGCCAGCCTAGATGTGTGTGTGGGGGGGGTGATTTTCCACCCCCCACATGATGAACTCTGTATGTGCCCACAGAGAGGGCTCCGAGTGCCACCTCTGGCACCTGTGCCATAGATTCACAATCACTGCTCTAAGCCATCCCCCTGCATCTAGGGGGTTACCAGCCTCCAGGGGGTGCCTGGAGATCTCCTGAAATGACAGCTGATCTCTAGACTGTTGAAATCTGTTCGCCTACGCCAAATAGCCGCTTTGGAGGGCGGCATTATTTTATTTATGATTGCCATTTAATATCCTGTTCTTCCCGCCGGAACAACATAAATAAAGTACAGTTTAGAGCAGTGGGCAACGTAAATAAAGTACAGTTTATATGAAATATCATAAATACAAGCTATATAAAATATATCATATAAACATAGGACTAAAAACAAATCAAAAAATAAAGCAATACCTCCCTAATTTAAAGATGGGGGAAAGGGGGTGGCAAGAGGGAGGGAGGGATGCCAGCCAGCTAGATATCTGAACTCTGTTGCTGCCCTCAGCTATAGGCCTGAGTGGGACAGCTCCGTCTTCCAAGCCCTGCAGAATTGGGATAGCTCCCACCCAGCCCTGGTCTCATTCGACTGAGCCTTCCACCGGCTGGGACCGGGGTCAAAAAAGCCCTGCCTGAGTGGGGGTGCCATTCTCCTGGCGGGGCCTGGAGATCCTCCAGAGCACAGGTGTCAAACTCGCGAGTTTGACACCTGTGCTCCAGAGGCACAGCTAATCTCCAGACAACAGAGGTCAGTACCCCAGAAGGAAATGGGTGCTTTGGAGGGCGAGCTTTATGGCCTTTGTGGAGAAATGGCTTCCACCCCTCCCTTTTGTCCTCCCCCCTTCTCCAACCAGGCATCAGAGATCTGGAGGACTCAGATTGGAGGGCAGAAAATGCAGTGTGCACTGGTAGGAGCAGCAGTGGCGTAGGAGGTTAAGAGCTCGTGTATCTAATCTGGAGGAACCGGGTTTGATTCCCCGCTCTGCCGCCTGAGCTGTGGAGGCTTATCTGGGGAATTCAGATTAGCCTGTGCACTCCCACACACGCCAGCTGGGCGACCTTGGGCTAGTCACAGCTTCTGGGAGCTCTCTCAGCCCCACCCACCTCACAGGGTGTTTGTTGTGAGGGAGGAAGGGCAAGGAGATTGTCAGCCCCTTTGAGTCTCCTGCAGCAGAGAAAGGGGGGATATAAATCCAAACTCCTCCTCCTCCTCCTCCTCTTCTTCTTCTTCTTCTTCCTCTTCCTCCTCTTCTTCTTCTTCCTCTTCTTCTTCCTCCTCCTCCTCCTCCTCTTCTTCTTCTTCCTCTTCCTCCTCTTCTTCTTCTTCCTCTTCCTCTTCTTCCTCCTCCTCCTCCTCTTCTTCTTCTTCTTCCTCCTCTTCTTCTACAGGTAAATTTTTTTTTATTTTCCAGTAATAACAAGGAAAAATAGACGGATATTAAAAGAAGACAAAGAATCATTTGGCAGCAGGGAAGACTTTTCTGTCTCTATCTGCGCGACCCGAAGGAGACTCTCTGCTCTGCCCTGCTGCCTGCTCCAGAACAACAGGTGCCGACAGGTAACCGGAGAGGCCCCTTGGTGTGAGATGTCATCCATCATTGATGGGCTCGGGCAGGCAGGCTGCTGGCCCCATTGATCTTTCGAGAAGCCAAAGGGTTCCAGGTGGGAACCCATCCCTGGCATAGACGCAAGGAGACATGCGCAGCCCAACTGAGCCCTCTCGGCTGTGTGCCTTTGGGAGTGATTGAGCGGCCTGAACTCCCTCTGACCGACACTCTTCTCCGACAACTTGTCCAGGTGAGATGGAGAAAGCCCCCCCCACCCCCGGTGAGCCCCAATGCCCTCAAGCTCCCTCTTTCCCTTTTCCCTCCCACGCTATTTTTCTTCTTTCCCAAATGCAAAGCTTGCTCACCCTCGGGGAAAACCCTTCACAGGTTTGGCTGCTGGCGGCTTTTGATAGTAAAGGGATCGGGAGAGGATTTCTACTCCATCAGTTTACACAGGGTTAATAGATCTCGCAGAGGGCGGCACAAAGAGGGATGAGGATCCCATCTGCTGTTTTCACTGAATCTTGCGTTCTGAAAGCTTGAGTAAAAAGGTAAATGAAACTCTGGGTCATTACTGACCTATGGGGGGACGTCACATCCAGAGGTGGGATCCAGCAGGTTCTCACCAGTTCCCGAGAGTGGGTTACTAATCATTTGTGTGTGCTGAGAGGTCTGCTTTTCCATTAGAAATTCCATTAGGTCTAAAAAACATCAAGTCCTGTTGTTTCCTTTGCGGCTGGTTAGCGAAGGTAGAAAACGGGATCATTCTCCCTGTTGGGCTGTTTTAAAAACATGTTTTAGAAATGTGGTCAATTTCCTTGTTTAAGGAAAGTCTCCTTCTTTTGATTTCTAGGAACAAAATTAAGTATTTGAAAGTATTAAGTATTTGACAGGCAGTCAGTTAGAGGATAAGTAGTTGCTTCTGTTGGCAGTAGACGATAGGACTTGCTAGAATGAGTTTAAATGATGGACAGAAAGATACCAGCTGGAAATTAGGAACTTTTTTTTACAGTGAGAGTTTTTTACAGTAACAGAGAAATTATTAATGCCCGGCCCCCGGAATGCCTGGCCACGCCCCCATCGTGCCCCGCCCAGCCCCATTGGCGCTACGCCACTGTTTGAATCCCACCACCATGGGAACCTCTTACTAACATTTTTGGATCCCACCACTGGTCACATCATAACATTTATCAGATAGAACCAGTGGTGGCGAACCTATGGCACTCCAGGTGTTCATGGACAACAATTCCCATCAGCTCCTGCCAGCATGGCCAATTGGCTGATGGAAATTGTAGTCCATGAACATCTGGAGTGCCATAGGTTCGTCACCACGAAGATAGACTATGTTAACAGGGGGGGCTTGCCGTTGCTGTCCCAAGTCATCAGGAGCCGGAGAGACAAACCGAATGGCAAGCAGATGTCTCTTTTGAAATGATAATAAAAAGGAAGAAAGGCTTACAGTAAAGCAGCTTAAACTACTTGCATATGTGCTGAAAAGTCACAACTGGGACTATATGCGCAGGCATCTTGGCCCATAGATGGGTCTGACGTCTCTCGCACGGTTTTCATAGATTCTAGTGTAGTTGCTTTTATCAAATGCCGCTTATTGGATTAGGTGGTTTTATTAGATCAATGTGTTAGATCAGTGGTCTGAACTTGGGTGACCCTCAGCACCTTAGTCGAGAGCCCTACGTCTCAGAGATGCAGCCTTGCAGGGCAGGGGGCATTCAGCCGTCTCTTGAGCATATCCAAAGAGCAGGGAAACACATCGACATCTGAATTGGGAGGGCCATAAAATGAATGTGAGACTGCCATCTTAGACAGAAACAGCGCACCGGTGGTCACTGACCAATGACCATGCTTGCAGGGGCTGATGGGAACTGTAGTCCATAACATCTGGAGTGCCAAAGGTTCGCCACCACGGGCACTAAACAGTGAGGGCTGGTGGCAGGCACTCCCAGTAGACTTTTTCAATTTGGGCTTGTACACCATTACCTTCCTTTTGCCATTGCTTTAGTTTGACTACCAGGAATATGGGCTCCTAGGTACAGTTAGTTTCCTCCTTGTATATTGTTAGGGAGCGTAGTTAGTTCCTTCTTAGGTATTGTTAGGAAATGTAGGTTGGATTGGTGTAGCCAGTTCCTTCGTTGAGTAATTGGGTAGTATTAAGTTGCCTTTTGCAGCAGTTATACTTTAGCGTGGAGTAGTTTTTAGTCTTACTGATGTAGTATTAATGTATTGATGCATTGCTAATATATTGCTGTAAATGTATCGATCTACTGTAAATGTATTGACTGTCCTTGTATTGATATCTTTGACATGTTGATGTACTGTTAATGTATTGTTGTCAATATACTGCTTTATGGTTGCTGTATTGCTATAATATGGATTTAGTATTGATATGTACTGATAGGTATTTATATCGTGTTGCTGTTATTATTACTATCAAATTGTTAGGCTCGATGTGTTTAAGTCGCCATCTGTAATCTGATCTATGTTTTTTAATTTTTAATATTTTATTATTTTATTTTTAATTAATTTTAATATTTTATTAGTATTTATTCTGTAATAATATATATTGTTTTGCCATGTTGTTAGCCGCACTGAACTCTACGGGGACAAGGCAGGGTATAAATTGAAATACCTACCTACCTACCTACCTACCTGCCTGCCTGCCTGCATGCCTGCCTGCCTGCCTGCCTGCCTGCCTGCCTGCCTGCCTGCATACATACATACAAAAGCAGATCTGGTAACGCCTTCCCTTCACATTTGTGTCTCCCTCAGTTTTAGCAACTTCTGCCTGCTCAGCTGCTCCATTCATAGCAATGGTCTCCCCGGCCATTGCACTGGCCTTCATCCCTTTCGTGTTCACCCTCATCCTCCGCTACCGCCATTACTTCCTGCTCTTCTACCGAGCGGTGCTGGTTCGACGGCTGCAGGACTACCTGACTGGCATCCCCAAGGAGGAGAGGGCGTTCCAGTACGTCCTGACCCACGCCATCCCCGGAGATCCGCTCCACATCTTGGAGACCTTCGATCACTGGAGTTATCACTGCGAGTACCTCAGTAATCTGGGACCCCAGAAAGGTGAGGCTGCTGAGGAAACTTAAGATGCAGTACGTCTTTCTTTCTTTCTTTCTTTCTTTCTTTCTTTCTTTCTTTCTTTCTTTCTTTCTTTCTTTCTTTCTTTCTTTCTTTCTTTCTTTCTTTCTTTCCTTCTTTCTTTTCCTTCCTTCCTTCTTCCTTTTCCTTCTTTCTTCTTTTCTTTCTTTCTTCTTTCTGTCTTCCTTCTTCCTTTTTGTACACTTTCTTCTTTTCCTTCCTTCCTTCTTCCTTTTCCTTCTTTCTTCTTTTCTTTCTTTCTTCTTTCTGTCTTCCTTTCTTTTCTTTTTCTTTTCTTTTCTTTCTTTCTTTTCCTTCCTTCCTTCTTTCCTTTCCTTCTTTCCCTTCCTTCCTTCTTTCTGTCTTCCTTCCTTTCCTTTCCTTTTCCCTTCCTTTCTTCTTTTTTTTTTTTTTCCTTTTTTTCTTCTTCCTTTCTGTCTTCTTTCTTTCTTTTCTTTCTTTTCCTTCCTTCCTTCTGTCTTCCTTCCTTTCTTCCTTCCTTTCTTCTTCTTTTCTTTCTTCTTTCTGTCTTCCTTTCTTTTCTTTCTTTTCCTTCCTTCCTTCCTTCTTTCCCTTCCTTCCTTCTTTCTTTCTTTTCCTTCCTCCCTTCCTCTCTTCTTTCTTCCTTCCTTCCTTCCTTCCTTCCTTCCTTCCTTCCTTCCTTCCTTCCTTCCTTCCTTCCCTTCCTTCTTTCTTTCTTTTCTTTCTTTTCCTTCTATCTTTCTTTCTTTCCTTCCTTCTTTCTGTCTTCCTTCCTTCTTTTCCTTTCTTCTTTTCTTTCTTTCTTCTTTCTGTCTTCCTTTCTTTTCTTTCTTTCTGACTTCCTTTCTTTCCTTCCCCTTCCCTTCCTTCCTTCTTCCTTCTTTCCCTTCCTTCTTTCTTTCCCTTCCTTTTTTCTTTCTTTTCCTTCTTTCTTCTTCCTTTCTGTCTTCTTTCTTTCTTTTCTTTCTTTTCCTTTCTTCCTTCTTTCTTTTCCTTCCCTCCTTCCTTCCTTCCTTCCCTTCCTTTCTTCTTTCTTTCTTTTCCTTCTTTCTTCTTCCTTTCTTTTTTTCTTTCTCTGACATGAAACCCTGCTGAGGCTCCTCTCCTTCCCCAGCCTCCATCCCAAATCTCCAGGAATTCCCCAACCTGGATTTGACAACCCTACCCCGCCACTCCCTCAATCCCGGGCCAGGTTAGCTTTTCCCTGGTCAACTGGCAAGCCCACTTGGGAGAGCAGGTTGAATCAGTGACCATTTGGTCTTTGTTAGTTCTATTAGCAACAGGAAAGAGTACCTCTGAGCACGTACAAAAGGCTTTTGCTACACACAGTCCAGGTAAGCATGCATCTTGCACTGATGGAAAGAGCTCAGGGACCCCAGTGAATAAATGACCTAAATGAGACTAGGGCAACAATTTCTCATGCAAATTGCCTTCTTAATGGGGATGGAAGGCCGGACGTAGGCCTGGTCAAGACCCCAAGTGGAGGCTTTTCTGGTGTCCCGTGTTGATTGGCTGTTCTCACACATACTTGACTATGAAGCTGCCTTCTGCCAGTGGGGTGGAGGGGCTAAGAGTGGCAGATTCTCAGCTGGAAAACCAGGTTTGATTCCCCACTCCTCCACGTGGGCAGCAGGCTCTGATCTGGAGAACTGGGTTCGATTCCCCGCTCCTCATGCAGTCTGCTGAGTGACCTTGGGCCAGTCACAGTTCTCTGTGAACTCTCCCAGCCTGTTGTGGGAGGAGGAAGGGATGGGAATTGCCAGTTGCTTTGAGATGCCTTAAGAAGATGACTTTGGCCCCTTCTGCACATGCAGAATAATGCACTTTCAATCCACTTTCACAGCGGTTTGAAAGTGGATTTTGCTAGTCCACACAGTAAAATCCAGCTGCAAAGTACATTGAAAGTGGATTGAAAGTGCATTACTCTGCATGTGCGGAAGGAGCCGATGTGATGGTTTTAGATTTATACCGCACCTTCCTCTCCTGTAAGGAGAGTCAAGGCAGCTTCCAAGCTTCTTTTCCCTTCCTCTCCCCACAACAGAGACCTTGTGAGGCAGGTGGGGCTGAGAGAGTTCCAAGAGAACTGTGACTAGCCCAGCAGGAATGCAGAAACACAACTGGTTCACCAGATAAGCCTCTGCCGCTCAGGTGGAGGAGTGGGGAAATCAAACCCGGTTCTCCAGATTAGAATCCACCTGCTCTGAACCGCTACCTCACGCTGGCAGATAGAAGCAGGGTATGAGAGGCTCACCTCTTCTTCTTCTTCCAGCGAAGATCTTGGAGCGGCTGATCTACGAGAAGGCCCCCCTCTCCGTCTTGGAGCTGGGCACCTACTGTGGTTATGCCACCATCCTCATTGCCCAGTCCCTGCCGCTGGGCGCTCGGCTGTACACGGTGGAGATGGACACCCGCAAAGCAACCGTGGCCGAGAAGGTGATCCGCCTCGCTGGCTTCGATGACGACACGGTGAGCGTCCCAGGACCGGATGGGAAGCTCTCACGCCTCCCCTGGCAAACCACCCTCCAAGGGGCATGTGGAGGAGGTAGAATAGAGTTGCCAACTTCCTGGAGCAGCAGTGGCGTAGGAGGTTAAGAGCTCGTGTATCTAATCTGGAGGAACCGGGTTTGATTCCCCGCTCTGCCGCCTGAGCTGTGGAGGCTTATCTGGGGAATTCAGATTAGCCTGTGCACTCCCACACACGCCAGCCGGGTGACCTTGGGCTAGTCACAGCTTCTCGGCGCTCTCTCAGCCCCACCTACCTCACGGGGTGTTTGTTGTGAGGGGGGAAGGGCAAGGAGATTGTCAGCCCCTTCAGGAGAGAAAGGGGGGATATAAATCCAAACTATTCTTCTTCTTCTTTCTTCTTCTTCTTTCTTCTTCCTTCTTCTTCTTCTTTCTTCTTCTTCTTTCTTCTTCTTCTTCTTTCTTCTTCTTCCTTCTTTCTTCCTTCTTCTTCTTTTTCTTCCTTCTTCTTCTTCTTCCTTCTTCTTCTTCTTCTTTCTTCTTCCTTCTTTCTTCTTCTTCCTTTTTTCTTCTTCTTCTTTCTTCTTCTTCTTCTTCTTTCTTCTTCTTCCTTCTTCTTCTTCTTCCTTCTTCTTCTTCCTTCCTTCTTGTTCTTCTTTCTTCTTCTTCTTCCTTCTTCTTCTTCTTCTTTCTTCTTCCTTCTTCTTCCTTCTTCTTTTTCTTCTTCTTTCTTCTTCTTTCTTCTTCTTTTTCTTCTTCTTTCTTCTTCTTCTTCTTCCTTCTTCTTCTTTCTTCTTCTTCCTTCTTTCTTCTTCTTCTTTCTTCTTCTTCTTCTTTCTTCTTCTTCTTCTTTCTTCTTCTTCCTTCTTTCTTCTTCTTTCTTCTTCTTCTTCTTCTTTCTTCTTCTTCTTCTCTTTCCATCTGCAGGTGGAGCTGATTGTGGGGTCCTCAGAGGAAGTCATCCCCCACCTCAAGGAGAAGTATGGGCTGCTCCAAGCGGACTTCGTCTTCATGGACCACTGGAAGCGCTGCTACCTGCGGGACCTACAGCTGCTGGAAGCCCACGACCTTCTCCCCAAGGGGGCCACCATCGTGGCCGACAACATCATGTGCCCTGGAGCTCCGCAGTTCCTCAAGTATGTCAAGGCCTGCAGCAAGTATCAGTGGAAGCTCCACCGGACCAGCCTGCAGTACTTCCGGGGCATTCGAGACGGAATGGTCCAGCTGACCTACACAGGTCTCAAGTGAGGAGCAGCTGCCCTGGGGAAGTTGATCTGCACTCCCCAGACTGGAGGGCCCGCACCTTCCTCCTTGTTTACTTCTTTACCCAATTTACACCCACTTGTTCTGTCCTCCCGAGGGTGATCGAGGCGGCTCGTGGGTTAAAAATATACTTAATAAAAACAGGTCTTAAAATCATTTTTTAAAAAAATCTCACATCATTAAAACCAAAGCTACGATTCACGTACAAGAACTCCAAAACAATGTATTGTCGAAGGCTTTCACGGCCGGAATCATTGGGGTGCTGTGTGGTTTCCGGGCTGTCTGGCCGTGTTCTAGCAGCATTCTCCCCTGACGTTTCGCCTGCATCTGAAGATGCCAGCCACAGGTGCAGGTGAAACGTCAGGAGAGAATGCTGCTAGAACACGGCCATACAGCCCGGAAACCACACAGCACCTCACTCCAAAACAATAATCAAGAGATAGGGCAGGAAGAAGGGATCTCTGAGGGAACTCCCAATGAAATAAAACGTTTTTGCCCACTGGTGGGAAACAGCAACAGAAGGTGACGGGCGAGTCTCCTTCAGGGCAGAGTTCCAGAGTTGTGGAGCCACAACCAAGAAGGCCCTGTCCGAGGCTTTCACCTGCCTAATCTCAGAAGGCGGGGGCACCTGAAGCGGGAGTTTCAAAGATGACCAGGATGGTCAGACAGATTCATAAGGGGGGGGGGGGCGGTCCTTCAGGTATGTTGGTCCCAAACTATATAGGTTTTCAAAGTCAGTACCAGAACCTTGAAATGTGCCCTGAACAGCATCAGTATAAGAAGAAGAAGAAGAGTTGGATTTATATCCCCCACTTTCTCTCCTGCAAGGAGACTCACAGGGGCTGACAATCTCCTTCACCCCGCAAAAACAGGCACCCTGTGAGGAAGGTGGGGCTGAGAGAGCTCAGAAGAACTGTGACTAGCACAAGGTCACCCAGCTGGCCTGTGTTGGAGTGCACAAACTAATCTGGTTCCCCAGCCAAGCCTCCACAGCTCAGGCGGCAGAGCAGGGAATCAAACCCGGTTCCTCCAGATTAGAGCGCACCTGCTCTTAACCACTACACCACTGCTGGTCCTATGGAGAGGTGGTCCCTGTGATCCACTTCAGTCAACCTCCCGACTGCAGCATTATGCACCAATAAAAGTTTCCAAACACTTCTCAAGGGCCGTCCCATAAAGAACACACTGCAGTAATCTAGCCATAATGCATAATTGTATAGACTCCAATCCTATCCCTCCTCAGCCGTCTCCTCTCCAAACTAAAGAGTCCCAAACGCTGCAGCCTCTCCTCATAAGGAAGGGGCTCCAATCCCTTGACGGGTGGGAGGCAGTTTCATCTCTGCTGCGCTTCTTTACAAGTTCTGCAGTTCTGTTCCCACCCATCAAGGAGACTTGGGATGGGCCAGTTCCCCTCTGGAGCCGGCCCCGGCCCTCACGGGACCTGGGTGTGCATCATGCAAGAAAGGGACATGGCAGCCGCCCCTCCCTTGTCCCAGGGATGGAATCTCAAACCATTCCAGAATGAGAAAAAAGAATGTATTTATTTATTATTAATAGGACACACGCAGATTTAATGGTGAACTTTCTTTTGCCAAGAGGAGACCGCAAACACACAAGGCAAACGCACACACCCAGCCTGCCTCAGCTGCAAGGAGGCCGGAGCGGGGCCGTTCCTCACTGGAGATCTCTGCAGGCTCATCAGCGTTTTGCAGAGCGGCAGCGAAGGAGTCGGCTGGGACAGCCCAGCGGCAGAACGTCGTTTCTGGCCGAAGATCCACGGCTGATGCGGAAATCCTGCGTTTCCAGGAAAGCTCCTGCACATCCCTCTGGGGCAGGAGACGGGCACCTCTCCAAAAGAAGACACTCGCTCATTTGGCCTCGTCTCCTAGATTATCCACTGGTCTTGGTCTTGCTCTGCTCCCTCCATGTCCACCTTGGGAGGGGGAAAGGAAGAACGACACGTTAGAGGCAAAGTACAACAGAAAGCTGGCAATCGACAGATAGAATCTTGAGAGGACGAGAGCTGGGGATCATTAGAAAAGGAATTGATAATAAAACTGCAAGGATTGTCATGCCCTTAAATAAAGCCATGGTGCAACCGCACTTGGAGTCCTGTGCTCAGTTCTGGTTGCCACATCTCAAATAGGATATCAAAGAGATAGAAAAGGTGCAGAGAAGGGCAATGAGGATGATTGAGGGACTAGAGCGCCTTCCTTATGAGGAGAGGCTGCAGCGTTAGGGACTCTTGAGTTTGGAGAGGAGATGGCTGAGGGTGGATATGATTGAAGTCTATAAAATGATGCATGGGGTAGGAAATGTGGACAGAGAGGAATGTTTCTCTCTTTCTCACAATACTAGAACCAGGGGGCATCCATTGAAAATGCTGGGGGGAAGAATTAGGACTAATAAAAGGAAACACTTCTTCACGCAACGTGTGATTGGTGTTTGGAATATGCTGCCACAGGAGGGGGTGATGGCCACTAACCTGGATAGCTTTAAAAGGGGCTTGGACAGATTTATGGAGGAGAAGTCGATCTGTGGCTACCAATCTTGATCCTCTTTGATCTGAGGTTGCAAATGCCTTAGCAGACCAGGTTAACTTTCCGGGGAGCAGCTTGGCCATGAAGAGCCATTGCTTTCACCTCTCACCTGCGAGGAATTTGAGGCTCCCAAAGGCACCTGGTGGGCCACACTGCGAGGAGCAGAGAGCTGGACTAGATGGACTCTGGTCTGATCCAGCTGGCTTGTTCTTATGTTCTTAAGTTCCCAGCCTTGGAAGCCGCATTCAGCCGCCCGACATCTCACCAAGCACGGTGCGAACACTCGGAACTGTCCCCTCTTCGCAATCTAAAGAGACCTCTTCCTCCATCGCGAGCTCCAAGGCGTGCACAACAGCTGCCTTTTTCACCTGATCCTGGTTTCCCCACTGATGGGACATGATTGTGGTGCTCCCAAGGCCTCAGGATCAGGCACGCATATTTTGGAGGCAGGAGACTGTAAGGAATTCCAAAGAGCAGAAATAAAAAGGCTTTTGATTATAAGTCCGTTTATTCAGACATCCTGGAAAGCACACACACACGACATGGCAGGAATGGGCATCCCCGCTCAAACAACAGGTTATAATGCTGACTAACCCATCCCCCCTGCCCCGTTCTCATGAAGCGGAGAATTCTGCATACAACAGCGAGATAAGCATTCTCTCACAAGGTTGGTGCGGAGTCCCTGGCTGGGCCTTAGAAGCCAAAGAATCTCCGTCAAGGCCAGGTCCAGGCTGTAAGAAACAGAGCGACTGAGATCCTTACACTCCTGCCTCCCCTAAAAAGAAATCTCCCCTTTTCCCCTCCCCGGTTTGTCCGGAGAAAAGCTTGAGTGAAATGCAGCAATTAAAGAGGGAACATCGATGGCTCATTATACACCCGTTGATTGCCTTGGCCAGAGAAAGAATAGCCAACCCATGACACCAGATATTTGTAGGCCGTTTGCGAAGAAAGCGAGAGTCCAGGATAAAGCGTCCTTTCGCCTTCAGCGCCTATGTCCATCAATTATAACTGGCGGAGGTGTCTCGGAGAAGATGCGTGCCAAGGCATATGAAGCGAAGGAACCTCCTTAGCAGGCGAAACTGGAATGGAAAGCCGGGATGCCGAATCATTACGCAGTAGATTAGAGCGGAATCTAAAGAACGTTAACATCGTGGATGCTTTTGCGTCTGAAGGGACCCACAAATTTCTTGCCAGAAGTTTTGAAGGTATTTATGCACGTCTGGAAGGTTTTGGTGGACAAATAAACTGGCTAACGCCGTAAGGGGAGATTCGGCCGGTTGTTTATCTGCCTGACCAAACTTTGGGCTTCTTGAGCCTGTTTTAAGGTAGCAGACTGAACTGACTTCCAGCCTTCAATGAGTGACAAAATCCATTGATTGGCTGAATTCTGGTGGCTGCAATACCTCCGCCCGACGGCTGGAACAGCGGCGGGGAAGGATGCAACCGAGACTGCCGAATGAGGGTTTTCATGCGTGCTACTATGAATTGCATTATTGTAAGCATACTCTGCGAAGGAAGCAATTCGCACCAGTTGTCCTGATGATGGTAGTTTGTTATAACAAGCGTAAATATTGCTCTAGTGTTCTGTTAGTCCATTCACTTTGCCCGTCACTTTGAAGGCGTGGTAGGAAGGCGACTGCCTAGGTGTAGTTCCCAACAACTCCAGGAAAGCCTTCCAAAATCGAGAAATGAATTAGGGGCCACGATCCGATACCACCTTCTCAGGAGAGGAATGCAGGCGGTAGATGTGTTGAATGAACAAGCCGAGGGACTGGTTTGGGAGCTGAAGGTATGGTGAATTTTTAGGAATGAAATGCGCCTGTTTGGAGAAGATCCACCATCACCCACAACACAGTGTTCCGTTGACTGTTATTACGGCAAGTCAGTGATAAAATCCATTAAAGCGAAATAACCTACCAGGGTCCGGGAAGGAGAACGAGGGATGAATTTCATTAACCCATGAGTTTTCCGGTATGATGACTTGGCCTCCGCACATATGGAACACCCGCTTTAATGTAAGACTCAAGCGTCCTTGCGCGCCGAAGGCGCCACAAAACTGGCCGAGGGCTAGATGAAGAGGTTTTCACAAACCGAAGTTAGTCTTAACCTGGCGAGCATCATGGCATGTAGCAGGAACCTGCTTTTGGAGGAGGAGGAACATACCAACACCTTTCCAGACACCAGACATCAAAAGCGTGGCTGTTGCATGCTTTCCTCTGTTGTTGGCAGCTTCAGCGTAATCCGCCTCCTTGGATTTCTTGAAGGGAAGAGCGATGGCTAAGAGACCCGGATAGAGGAGTGGCGTAGAGGATTGTGGCGGGTGACAGCCAATCTAGCTAAGGAGGAGAGCTGATGCATTAGGAATATCCCGATGAGTCGTCTCCCCTCGGGGAGGCCGGGACAATGCATCAACCAGCTTAATGCTTTTACCGGGGAAAAATGGACGATAAAGGAAAAGCGAGGAAAAAAATCAATAGCGCATGATTGTTTAGCGGACATTTTGAAGGTAGTGGAAAGCAGCCAAATTTTATGATCGACCAGACTTGAAAGGGGTGCTTGGCTCCTTCTAACCAATGGCGCCAAGAGGTATAACATAGGATTGATAGCATGGGGCTGCCTTATCTCCGACAGTCCAGTTTAGATTCGGAACCAGAAAATTTTTTGGATAAATAGACACCACGGTACCAATTTATTGTCTTTATTTTTTCTGCAAGAGGTGGCCTTGGCTGCCTTATCGAAACGCATCCACGTGAAGCGATGAAAGGGAGACTCAGAGATTGAGGATGTTGTCAGAATTGGCTACGTTGTGAAAGCTGTTTTCACCGGCTGCTGGAGCAGCTAGTTGGCATTCCTGCGTGACCAGGAGGAACCCGGGCTTGGAACAACGGCAAGGCGTCCTTTTCCGCTAGTGCGTATAAGATCAAGTGAAAGCGGTGATAAGGCAAAATTTCGCGAAAATGGGGAATAAAGTCACGATAGAAGTTGGCGAAAGCCTCAAGAAGATTACGTTCCTTCTATTGAACGGGGCAGGCCGATCCAACCACTCGCGACCACTGGCCGGATCCATTTCCTGGGTACCGTCCAGAGGATATTCGATAGCCAGGTAGTCCTATGGAGGTTTGGTGAAAAGCAACATTTTGACAACTGGCAAGGAGTTATCAAGTAGCGTTGTAAACTTCCCGGACTAAAACCTACATGCTCTTCCAGTGTCTGTGAGGTAAAAAATCAAAACATCGTCAAATATCACGATTACTCCCTTGTACAATAAATCATGTAATATATGGTTTATGAGGATACCGCAAGCCCTGGGGCCCAGCTAATCGAAGGACATTATTAAATATTCATATTGTCAATTTTTGTATTAAATGCTGTTAAAATGTTCATTACCCACTCCAGCGTCTGTTTCCCGATAATAAACACGATACATAGAAATCAATTTGGTAAAATCAAGCCTTTACCTAAGGACATCCAAAGAGGTCCTTTAATTAAGGCAAAGACAAGATGTTTGGTGGAGATAGAAACAGCATTTTAGTCCTACAATAATCGAGTACACACACAGTCTTAACGAACCGTCGCTTTTTTCTTAACAAATAAAAAAACAGAAGTGACATGGGTGTATTTTTTGTTATTTCCATGCAGTATGAAACCCAGCGGGCTAATTTTTTATCTAAAATGCTTGGAGCTCCTTTTCCCTCGGTTAAGGACTCATGCGATGGATCCTACTGCCTTAGGTAATTGGGCTCCGGGTTGTAGCAGGATCTTGCAATCGGTATCTCTATGGGGAAGTTGATTAGCACTCCTGTTTCTGGAAAACTCTAGATAGATCTTAGTATGCCTTAGGGATTTCTACAGCAAGGGAACCCGACAGTACATTGGCTGTCTTGATAGTTGCTTCCCCTCCTACCGATGGATCTTCCCCATCCATGTGATCTCACGCCCATGGAGGGATCTGAGAATTGAAGGATTAAGCTCCTTCCAAGCGAAGGGATTGGATTCGTTGTAAAATGGTAGCCATGGCATACCTAAAACAATGGAGTGCTTTGCAACTGGAGCAAGAATGAGGAAACTAATCTTTTCCCAATGATAAGTTACAGCGGAGAAGTACCGGTTGGAGTTTGAACCGGACGGACCCTCTCACCACACCCAGTGGGCTACTACTGTGTCCATTTGGGTGAAAAGGAATGGAGCTTCACCAAAGGGAACTTCGGTCCTAAGCCGGGTTGCTTCCTCGGCCCTGCTTGGTTTCATAGGACAGAACGAGACGAAGCCTGGAGTCCCACAAGATTGCAGAAGAGGCCAAAATGCGGCGTATGTTTACTGGGGTTGGCTAAGGAAGTCAAAATAGTAATGGAAGCTGCCCTTTACTCACGGATCAGAGAAGGGATTAAAAGATCCGCGGGTGCCGCTGAAGAAGACTAAAGCGCCAGTTTCTTCCTCTTAAACATCCCTCATCAAAAGTAGCTTTAGGCCAGATCAGCAGGTTGGCAGGCTGGATTCGCGTGGAAGCAGCGGGCCGGAGTCGCGGGCCCGGGGAGGAGGCTGCTTCGAGACGGTTAGCGGCCAGGTGGCAGGACCTCCCGCAATAGAGCTGTCCCAAGCGGCGGCGTTCGGCGATGGTCTCAGCCTTCTGACGGGCTTAGTTTCTAGCGGCGAGCGACGTATTGGCTGGTTTGGCGTGCGGCCTCCAGAAGCGAGCATAAACCCAAGAGCGGGCAGCAACCTGCGAAGGCAGGCTTCGATCAATCCACTTAAGCGTTCTGCGGGGGATCGAATAAGGATCACTGTTTCCACGAAGTTTAATATCCATTCGCCGAAAAAAATGCTGCATTTCATCGCGCTCGGGCCGATCGGTGGAAGTTGCACTGGCGCTCTTGTATCGGTCTGAACTTAAAATCAGCAAAGGCCGGTTGCCCTGTTGGATGGTTTTTTACTATGCGGATGGCATCGTTTTTTTCAGCATTGGGATCTTGGATGGAATACTGCTTGCTTGGAAACCGCTACCGTGCGGAGTAGCGTCCTACAATTCATAAGAAACAAACCACTCAATGACTTTTATCCAGCAACACCGACCCAATGTCTACAGCGTTCAGAACAATATAGATCGCAGAAATTACTTGCATATGAACATCAGGATTCGCAGGAATAAAGTAAGGAAGTTTGAATAGCGGTACCATCAAAACGAGCCAGGATGGGGGGGTCTGTAGAACCCTCTTTCAATAAAAGCTCTGAGTGCGTGTTGAGTTGCGCGTAACCTGGTTGGTGTACTGGATAGGGTGCGCTGGAGGAACGGAAGTTGAGGAGGTGCCCCAGGTTGAAAAAAGCTGGAACGAGACGCGGTATGCGCGCCTCCGTTAAGGAGGGATGGCGATGCGATGCGGGAGTGAAAGGTGTAGGCGCACCAACTGGGAAACTCTAACCAGCGTCTCCGCGTTGTGGTAGTAGAGTTTACTCCGTTCAGCCAATTCCGCGCTGCGGTAAATGCCCAGTCTTGGCGATACCAGCTGCCCTCTCTCGATCAATTGACTCTTTTACGATATTACGATTAAAATGAAACAAGATCCAGTTCATTCTGGAGTTGGATGGCACGATGGTATGCGGCTGGCGCTGTAAATCGGTTTGGACTGATCCGAAAAGCACTTTATCATGAATCGTTAGATTCTGGTATTACTATTGGCCGCAGCAGCTTCTCTTTCCGCGGTCAACTCCATTTGGATTTCCTGGCGTTTACTTTCACGGTCGTTGCAGACTTTCCACCCGGTCCGTTGCAGATTCTCGGCTCCTCCTCCACAGTTAAACCATCGGTAGGGTTGGCGTCGCGGCATGGCTACCGCTTTTTATCCCAATTTTCTTTTCGAGGGCATAAGTTAGCGATTAGGGATGGGATCAGTTCCTCCTCTGATGGTTTTTTTCCCTCACGCCTCCAACTGCTCCAAGGATTTCACCCATTCGCTCGTTAAGCTCCCGGGTTAGAGTGCTACCCGGGGTGGTATGGAACCCTCTTCGATCGCCGATCCAACCCTAAATCATCGTCCCCATAGCTTCCGCTGTAACTTTGCGGAATGAACTGGTGCTGCTGATCTCTGGGAATATTCACCAGTATTTGTCCAGGAACCTTTCAATGGATTCTTAGATTGTCAACTCATGAATAGTGAATAATCCAAACTCCTCAGGGACTGGCTGCATCAGGGTTTATGTATGCCTGCGTTGCGAGATTGAATGAACCCGGTCAACAGGCGCTCGATCCATAGATAAGCCCCAAAGTCTCATGCATCTCCACCGCGATCTGAACCATATGCGATGTCCCAAAGGAAAAGACGAACCGGGAACTGGACGAGTCGGAGGAAGGCACCAGCGAAACGGATCATCTCGGATCCTCGAGTCTGGAAGGGAAGGCTCGAAACCCTCTATGGAGACTATCGTGCCTTCCTTAATCAAGAGTACTCAATCTCTGCGTATTAGAACACCAGAGATCCAGTCAAGAGAAAAAATAGGAGTTAGATTCCTGCCGCCAATGCCAAAAGAATTCCAAAGAGCAAAGAAATAAAAAAAGGCTTTTGATTATAAGTCTGTTTATTCCAGAACACATCTATGAAAGCACTACACCTGACATGGCGGGAATGGGCATCCCGGCTCAAGCAACAGGTTATAATGCTGACCAAACCCATCCCCTGCGTTCTCATGAGAGCGGGAATTCTACTATGCAACAGCGAGGATAAACATTCTCACAAGGTTGGTGCAGGTCACAATGAGACGCCGGCCAAAAGAATCTCCCTTCAACAAGGTCGGGTTAGGCTGTAAAGGAAACAGAACAACTGAGATCTATAAGTCCTAAGTAGGTTTACTCAGACAGAAGTCTCAGGGCATTTGACAGGGAAACTGATGCCCAGGAAAGCAAGGCAAATTCAGATTTTGCAATCTGTCAAGTGTTTCCCTTCTCCAAAAGGAAAAGCAAAGCCTGCAACCAAATAGGCGCAGGGAGAGTCCCAGAGGTCAGCTGCAGGAACCCACCGGGGAAGCAAGAACTTCCAGCCGACACTCCAAATCTCGGGAGCAATGTGATGACTCGTGCGTGGTGCCGTGCCACTCTGGACGGGAAACAGACCATAGAGCAGCCAGGTCGGCCTCCTCTTCCCCAGCAGAAACCCTGGGAGATTCTGCTCAGCCCTCAGCAATGAAACCAAGCCCATGCAAGCAAGGAGCCAGCAAGATGGCAGTGAATAGAAGAAGAAGAAGAAGAGGAGGAGGGAGGGAGTTTGGGTTTATATATCCCCACTTTCTCTCCTGCAGGAGACTCAAAGGGGAGACTTACAATCTCTCCTTGCCTTCCCCCTCACAACAACAAACACCCTGTGAGGTGGAATTTGGGGGGGCACAGAGAGGGACTCCCGAAGCTGTGACTAGCCCAAAGGTCACCCCAGCTGGCGTGTGTGGGAGTGCACAGGCTAATCTGAATTCCCCAGATAAGCCTCCCACAGCTCTCAAGGCGCCATGGGAGCTAGGAATCAAACCAGTTCCTCCAGATTAGATACACGAGCTCTTAACCTCCTACGCCACTGCTGCATGGCATTAATCACAGAGTTGGAAGGGTCCATAGAGGCCATCCAGTCCAACCCCCTGCTGAATGCAGGATCAGCCTAGAGCAGTGATGGCGAACCTTTTTTTTGAGAACCGAGTGTCAAATTACAGCCCAAGATCCCACTTATTTATTGCCAAGCGGACGAATTTAACCTGAATAACCCCCTTGAGAGGGACCCAGCCTGCTGTAGCCTCAGCAAGTCCCACAATAAGCCTCTCTGCCTCCCCTCATCACACCCCCCCCCACCCCGGGGCAGCAGCCACCCATGGAGACACAGGGCACCAGGCCACGCCAGCCAGTCCTCCCTGCTTGCTGAGGCATGCACATAAGAGTCCAGCTGACCCCAGGTCCAGCCCTAGATCAGCCCGGTGCGCAGAACCTTTGGCACTCAGATGTTGTGGACTACAATTCCCATCAGCCCCTGCCAGCATGGCCAATTGGGAATTGCCAGCCCATAGCATCTGGAGTCTCAAGTCCTCACTCCTGCAACTAGAGTGTCTATGTGTGTGCCAGTGTGTGTGGGGGATTTCCCCACATGAAAGCCCGAACTCTGCGTCGCAGCGTGCCCACAGATGGGGACTCCTGAGGAGTGCCACCGCTGGGCACCACGTGCCATGGGTTTAGCCCCACTGGCCTAAAGCATCCCAGACAAATATTGGTCCAGTCACTGCTTGAAGACTGCCAGCGAGGGAGAGCTGCCCACCTCCCTACCACCAGGCAGCTATTCCATTGCTGAAACTACTCTTACTGTAAAAAACTTTTTCCTACTATCCAGTCGGACCCTTTCTCCCCATTATTTATACACCTGTATTTAGCCAGGTTTCCATCCCCTCCGTTGCCAATAGCAGCAGCTCCCTGCCTTCATTAAGAACATAGAACAAACCAGCTGGATCAGACCAAGGAGTCCATCTGAGTCCAGCTCTCTGCTACTGCATGTGTGCCCACCAAGGGTGCCTTTGGGGAGGGCTCTCACAGAGCAGGATGTGAAAGCAATGGCCTGCTGCTGCTGCTGCTGCTCCCGAGCACCTGGTCTGCTCAGGCATTTGCAACCTCCCAGATCCAAGGAGGATCTGGAGATTAGTAGCCACAGATGCGACTTCTCCACTCCATAAATCTGTCAGAAGCACAGCACTTTAAGCTTTCCTCCAAGGGACGGGCAGTCCAAAGTGGCAGATCTCCCCTCTACCATGGAAGCTTGCTGCAGGGTGACCTTGGGCACCTCCAGACTTGCATTCAGCCTGGCCTACCTCACGCACAGGGCTGTATTGGCTGAGAAAATGGATGAGGGAGGAACAATGTTTTAAAAACTTGGCATCTGAGTCCCAGCTTGAGGTGAAAAGCAAGATATGAATAAAACAAATGGGCCGGTAAATGGAAAATGCGATGCGCCGCCTCTCCAGGACACTCGTTAATCTCCCGTCATCCAGGAGACTTCGTTGTAGTCGTTCATCTCGTCCATGTCCCTGCATCCTCATCATAGGTCTTCAGAGTCTTCCCTCGCCGTGTCTTCGCCGTCTTAGGTCATCCCTCCTCTTTCCTCCCTCGTCCTTAAGTGCTGCTAAGGCAGAAGCAAAGGGATGGGGCTGTCACTTCCCCTGCAGCTTGGCTTCCCTCCAGCTGTGCCCCTCTCCACCCAGAGCAAGCAGGAACAGTTCTCCACTGAGGGTCCCTCTTCCTTACCTTCAAAGCCTCACCACTCCACTACTCGACACCCTGAACCTCCTGGTACCTGTTGGCATCTTTAACAACTGTCAGTCCTGTTGCCATGGGTAATGCAGCTGGGAACCTGTTAAGCAACTCCGAGCCCCCCTCTGCACAACATTAAGCCGCCCCGTTATGTCCCCAACAGTCCCCCACCAGGATGGCCGCTTGTTTGAGTTCCATTTTACATAGTTTCTTCCTTGAGACAGAACTTGGCTGCCAGTGTTGAAAAATACTAGAGTCGAGACGGTGTCCAACCAGCTCCACACACAAGCACAGGATGACTATAGACCACAAGGAAACAAAGGCCAGGATACTTCTATTCAGATGCTCCCACCAGTGGCTTACTTGCTATCTCCATGGTTACTCTCCCATTACTTATAGACTTCATTGTTACTCATACTTCTATTCCAGATTACCCTCAACTATTGACCCTTGGTTGCCTTCATGCACAGTTACTCACAGACAATGTTTCTTCACCCACCCTGGACACTCCAACAGATATATATACTCCACTTGCTTTCCCAACATCAGATCCTCTGAAGAAGCCAGCCACAGATGCAGGTGAAACGTCAGGAGAGAATGCTGCTAGAACACGGCCATACAGCCCGGAAACCACACAGCACCCAAGTGATTCCAGCCATGAAAGCCTACGACAATACAACATGACCTCTGCACGCACTCTGCCTCCACCCCTCATAATAAGTTCCTGGTCTTTGTAAACCCCAATAACTCCCCATTGCTCCCCTTGGGCAAATGCAACCTCCAAAACTGCCAACGTCTTTCCCTTCTGGATGCAGAGACTCATCTACACCATGCAAGAAAGAACAAAGACACACACACACACCCATCCCAGAATGTCAAAGGATGGCACTGGCGTTACCTCGGAGGCAGGCTTCCCGATTGGGACCAAATTGTTATCCTTCTCTGCGATGCTCAGCAGCTGTAATCACAGCACAAGAGAACCTTCGCAGCTTAGCGGGAAAGTGGCCCAGTGCTTGCAACCAAAGGGCAGCTGAGATTGTCGGCAAGGCCTCTACCTCACTCCGTTTCTAGCTTTGGGGGTGGAAAACAGCCGGTTTCCCAGAAGTGGCAGGTGCCGCGTTTAGCTTAGGACAAGGGAGACTTGGGTTCAAATCTCCCGTCAGACAGGAAGCTTGCTGAGGGGACATTGGGTGGTGGTCATCGGGGCTGCTGTGGGGATAAAACAGAAATGGGGAGGGGAGATCTACTGCTTTGAGTTCCTCGGAGAAAGGAAGGGTGGAATAAAAAAGTCAAATTCTTGCTCACAGGGATAGGTAAAACGGTTTGGCATCTTTTGCTAGGATGAACCCAATGTTCTGCATGCCTTCGGGTTCCCAGAACTCTCAGTCAAGTTGGTTGTTCCAAAACAAAGACAAAAGATTTTTCAGATCGCGTATTTATTTAAAACATACGTTAGCTGCCTTTCTACCTTGCCAAAACTCGGTGGCTCACAATGTAAATGACAAACAACTTAAGCATAAAATATATAAAAGAACATAAGAACAAGCCAGCTGGATCAGACCAGAGTCCATCTGGTCCAGCTCTCTGCTACTCGCAGTGGCCCACCAGGTGCCTTTGGGGCTCACATGCAGGAGGTGAAAGCAATGGCCTTCTCGGCTGTTGCTCCGATCACCTGGTCTCTGCTAAGACATTTACCAATCTTTCAGATCAGGGAGGATCAAAGTTGGGAGACCATAGATACGACTTCTCCTCCATACAAGTCTGTCCAAGCCCCTTTTAAAGCTATCAGGTGAGAGTGGCCATCACCACCACCTCCTGTGGCAACATATTCTGAACACCAATCTGCGTTAGCGTGAAGAGGAGTGTTTCTGCACCTTTTTATTAGTCCTAATTCTTCCCCCCAGCATTTTCAATGAATGCCCCCTGGTTCTAGTATTGTGAGAAAGACAGAAAAATTTCTCCCTGTCCACATTTTCTACCCCAGGCATAATTTTATAGACTTCAATCATATCCCCCCTCAGATGTCTCCTCTCCAAACTAAAGAGTCCCAAACGCTGCAGCCTCTCCTCATAAGGAAGGTGCTCCAGTTCCTCAATCATTCTTGTTGCCCTTATATAACGGATACAATTAAAAAACTCCAACTAGGACTGCCAATAATAAAAATCAATGCAATTGAGTCCTGAAATACATTCAACTGCTTCCTGAAGATTGGGGGAGGTTGTTCTGCTGAGAGGTGGGTTTGCTACCAAAAGGCTGCCCATTGAGTTTTTTCTGATTGATGGGGGGCAGTCAGGAGGAGACCCCTCTCCCTGAAACTGTACTTTCCCTGGACAGGAAAGAGTCTGGAGGAGACAGGCTTCAATGGGGACTGTGGCGAGTTTTGCTGAGATTGTCATTTGAGGCGACTGTCACTGGCTGGCTGGGAGTCAGGTCAGAGAGTTGGGATCCAGCAGGTTCTCACCAGTTCCCTAGAGTGGAGTTACTAATGCTTGTATTTGTGTGTGCCGAGGGGAGTTTACTAGTGGGTCTACTTTTTCCCTTAGAAATGCCATTAGGTCCCAAAATCACGCATGTAAAGTCCTGTCGTTTCCCTCTGTGGCTGGTTAGCCCAGGAGGGTAGAAAATGGGATCATTCTCCCTGTTGGGCTGTTTCAAGAAGCTTATGTTTTGAGCAATATAGTCCAAGTTCCTTGACTTTAAAGGAAAGGATCCTTCTTTTGATTTCTAGAAACAAAATTAGAGTTATTTGAAAATTATTAAGTATTTGACCCGACTTAGTCAATTAGAGGAGAAGTAGTTGTTTCTATTTGGCAGCCAGATGATAGGACTTGCTAGAATGAGTTTAAATGATGATGGACAGAAAAGAGACCAGCTGGAAATTAGGAACTTTTTTTTTTTACAGTTAAGAGTTTTTTTACAGTAACAGAGAGATTATTAGTGTGCCCTGCCCAGAATGCCCGAGGCCACGCCCCTGTCGGTAGCCCAGCCCAGCCCGTGGCTGGCTACGGCACTGTTTGAATCCCACCACCATGGGAACCTGTTACTGAAATTTTTGGATCCCACCCACTGGGTCAGGTTATGGCCAAGCACCTGACAACCAGAAGGAGCCCTTTAGCAGCGGATGTCCCTCTGCAGAGACTCACCCAGGCCTGGTGCTGCTGCTCCTGCTGCTGAAGCTCGTTCTCGTCCACGCAGGGCCGGTCCAGGTTGAACCAGAGCGCCTCCGTGACTCTGGGGAGGAGGGAAGGGAAGAGGGTGGACATGCCTGCCTGGGGAGGAAGGAGGCCGTGTGATGCAGGAGTTTCCAACCTTACTCCCAGGTGAAGGCCTGGGGATCTCCCAGAGTTACAACTTCTTTCCAGACACAATAGGTCAGTGGGGAAAATGGTTGCTTCAGAGGAGTGGGAGGGATGGTGCTATACTCAGAGTTGTGTCCAACCTCCAGGTGGGGCCACAAGATCCCACGACTGCAACTGATCCCCAGGCGACAGAGGCCAGCCCCTCTGCAGAAAATGGCCGCTTGGGAAATTGGGCTCTATGGCATGATATCCCACTGAGGCCCCTCCTCTCCCCAAATCCCCAGGCTTCACCCCCAAATCTCCAGGAACTTTGCACCCCGGGAGTTGGCAACTCTAAATTTCCCACTGAGGTCCCCCCTCCCTTAATTGCACAAGCACTTTGCCCAACTCCCAGGGATTGCCCCAAGCAGGAGTTGTGCAGCCCAGGTGCCCTGACTGCAAGCCAGACCAAACCCGCGCTGGGGGGGGGGGGGGTGGGCACCCAAAGGGCGGAGGAAGAAGAAATCCCATCCGGGTCATACCCATCTTTGTCACGTGGCCGACTGGGGAGTGGGTGTTTCCCCAACTGCCGCCCTAGGCAGGAAACACAAACCAGATTCGAACCTGCCGGAAATGCTCCGGTGTCCCCGGAGTGGTGTCTGGTTTTAAAAAAAATTCACCCTCACTTATTCCAAAAAAAGCCGTCGCTGCCCTGGTAAATACTTCCGAGGTCGCCAACGGAATGAGGAGAGACATTACCACGTCCCAGAGTGCACGCATGCGCAGGAGAGATTTTTTTAAAATGGTTCCTTCGAGGACGCTCGCCCTCCCAGCCATGAGGATTCACCCATGCTTATTCAAAACCGTCGCTGCCCTGCTCTGCAAATACTTCCGGAGTCGCGACGGATTGATGAAGGGACCTCCGTCCCAGAGTGCGCATGCGCAAGAAGGAAAATTTGTTTTTAAAAAATGGGACGGAACCTCTGTGTTGCGCTTGCGCAGTGCGATCTACCATTAATTGCCAAGGAGGGTTTCAGGTTGCAGAGTCGACTTGCAAAGGGGAGACATCCCATTTCACTTTATTAAAACACCATTTAATAAGAAATACTGCAAATGGCAGAACGTGGAACTTTTTCACCCTAACTACTGAGAAAGTCTTTTGTCTGCTGGAAACCTTCCAGTGGTGGCGAATCTTTGGCACTCAGATGGTTATGGACTACAATTCCCCATCAGCCCTGCCATGCCTGATGGGAATTATGTAGTCCATAACTCCCCCTCTGGAGTACTAAAGGATTCACTCACAACAGGCCCTCGCTGCTGCAATCTGTTTTCCTCTAAGCCTGGGTGTCCCAGCTCCAGAGAAGTCCAGGCTGTTTATTCTGGGGAAACACACTGAGTAGGGTCTGTTACCACCTCTCAGCTGTGAACAGCCAAAGGAAGAAATCCTGTGTGCAAGTCGAAGTTGCCTGATTGTGTAGTCTTGGAACCTCAGACAGAGACTATGTCAAGATGATAATCCAACCGCTTGTCTGAGTTTTTATTATGATCAAAGATCAGCAAATAAAACAATTAGTTCCAGTTCAAGGTGAACAAAGGTTAATTATCATAAAAGGATGGTTAATGTAGAATATAGCAATGCAGATAATGAAATAAACAGAACAGTAAAATTAGTTTCATGTGATTTCATTATGCCTGTCCTCAAGAAACAGCAATATGTAGAAATGGCCCGATCTGCCTGGGAGTTTAAGCACTATTGGAGAGTTGCTTGTGGTGGGTTTTCCGGGCTGCGTGGCCGTGGTCTGGTGGATCTTGTTCCTAACGTTTCACCTGCATCTGTGACTGGCATCTTCAGAGGTGTATTACTTAGACACAGTGTGTAACAGACTTCCCTCTGTGATACTCCTCTGAAGATGCCAGCCACAGATGTAGGCTAAACGTCAGGAACAAGATCCCTGGAACTCATATTCCACAACCAATCCTAGAGGCTCAATTGAATCTAGCCATGAAAGTCTTTGACAATTTGTGGAGAGCTGTTTAGAATTTGGATGTCTTGGTGCATGGGAATCACAGTACAAGGAGAACCGCCCTGTGGTTTTGTACGCCCTGCACTTTGGGCACAGCGTAGCCATTGGAAGGGAGTGTGCATGGACTGTGAGTTTATCTTCCTTCAAATTAGAGCAGATGGAAATTGTACTGGAATGAGGCAAGATCTAATTGTATCTGAATCTGGAGGAGGAACCGGGTTTGATTCCCAGCTCTGCTGCCTGGAGCTGTGGAAAAGGACTTATCTGGGGAATTCAGATTAGCCTGTACTCCACTGCGCCAGCTGGAGTGACCTTGGAGCTAGTCATGGCTCTTGAGGAGCTCTCTCAGCCCACCTACCTCACAGGGTGTTTGTTTGTGAGGGGAAGAGACAGAGGAGATTATAAGCTCACTGAGACTCCTGCAGGAGAGGGGGGATAAGAAATCTGAAGCTCTTCTTCTTCTTCAAGAGAGAAGATGTTTTTTACAATGTTTTGAATGCTCTAACGTTTGCACCCTACAACAGGAGTGCAGTTCCACAGAGACCAGAGATGAGTGCCACCTATGTAGCAAGCTGCACTTACTCCCTGGAAGGCAGGGGTGAGGGAACCCTCGCGGCTCTCCAGATGTTCCAGGAACTACAATTCCCATCAGCCCCTACCAGCATGGCCAATTGGCCATGCTGACGAAGCTTTGAATGAAGTGGAGTTCTGAGCTATCTAGGCTGCAGAGTTCTAATCCTAGAAAGGGACTTTCAAGTGGCACCAGGAGCAAATAAAAACAAACTCTCCAGCTGAAAGAGTTCTGAGAGAACTGTGACTACACCGAACAGTCTTGTAGGAGTGCGGAAGCACATCTGGTTCACCAGATAAGCCCCCACCACTCAGGTGGAGGAGTGGGGGGATCAAACCCAGTTCTCAGATTAGAGAATCCCGCGTCGCAAGTAACCAACTGCACCATTTCTGGTTCAGAAGAAAGTTGCAGGTGACGGTCCAGTGTGACTGGCCCCAGTATTAGCCAGGAGCAGGATCTGAAGGGAAAACCCCCTGTCCCTTTAATAGAGGCTTCATCTGCGGCATTTGAAGCTTTTGATGGCAGAAGGAGGAGAATAACATCACCTGGTAATGAACACCCCATTTAGTCACCATTAAAGGGACAGGATATTTTTCTCCAGGCCTGTTGGCAACCCTACTGGGAGATAGGACAGCCCAATTGGGTTTCAACCAGCGGTGGGATCCAAAAATTTTGGCAACAGGTTCCCATGGTGGTGGGATTCAAACAGTGGCGTAGTGCCAATGGGGCTGGGCGGAGGCACAGCCGAGAGGCGTGTGCCGGGCATTCGAGTAGGGGGCATTAATAATTTCTCTGTTACTGTAAAAACTCTTAGTGTAAAAAAAAAGTCCCTAATTTCTCTGCTGGTATCTTTCTATCATCATCATTAAAAACTCATTTCCTAGCAGCAAGTCCTATCATCTACTGCCAACAGAAGCAACTACTTCTCCTCTGGTGATTGACTGCCTGTCAAATGCTCTATACTTTCAAGCGCTTAATTTTTGTTTCTAGAAATCAAAAGAAGGATTAACTTTCCTTAAACAAGTGAACTTGACCATATGGCTACAAAACGTAATGTCTTTAAAACAGCCCAACAGGGAGAATTATCCCGTTTTCTACCTTCGCTAACCAGCCACATGGGAAACAACAGGACTTTATGATTTTTGGACCTAATGGACTTTCTAACGGAAAAGCGGACCCAATTAGCAAGCCCCTTTCAGCACACACAGATAATTAGTAACCCACTCTCGGGAACTGGTGAGAACCTGCTGGATCCCACCTCTGGTTTCAACAGTGTAGTTTTAGGCAAAGAAACATCCTTCTAAGCCCATTAATTTCAGTGGGTTTATAGCAGTGAACATCTGCTTAGGATTGCACTGGAAATCACCTCTCCCAGCACAGGTAACACTGAAGGTGAAGTCCTGACTCCTCTCAGAATCTACTATATCCGTAAAACATCCTCACCTGTCTGTGGGTGACCTGCTAGAGGTGGGAAAATGTATCCTGTGTGGGGAAAATGCCAGTTTCCTTCAATGTACAAATACAGATTTCTGTAGATAGTAATAGCATTGCAGGGGGATTGGTTCTGAATCTAGAACAGCAGCAGCCTCAAATACATTTATCAAGGAACTACCAGATATACCGGTATTACAAAAAAAGCTTCAGGGAATCTTTTTGCAAAAACAAACAAAACAAAAGTGTATGATGTATCTCAGCACAGTTTGGAAGTTCCCAAAGTGGGAAAATATGGGTCTACTCCAAGTTAGAAGCAGTGTGGTATAGAGGTTAGAGTAGAGCAGCGAGACCTGGATTCAAACGTTCCCACATTCAGTGCAATGTGCTAGGTAACCTTTGTTCTGTCTCAGTCTAACCTACTTCACAGGGTTGCTGTGAGGATAAGAGGGTGAATGGGACAGGCGTGTTATTCCACCTCTTTCTTTTCATGGCCTAGCTTCAACGAGGGGTTATGGGGAAACTTTGCACATCCAAAAATCTCAAGGCTTAGCAAACCGGCAGCTTGTGTGGGAGTGCACAGGCTAATCTGAATTCCCCAGATAAGCCTCCACAGCTCAAGTGGCAGAGCAGGGAATCAAACCCAGTTCCTCCAGATTAGAGGAACCTACTCTTAACCACTACACCACATTGAAAGTGATGCTGTTTCAGGGTGGGGGATAATCCACCCCAAAACAGCATCACTTTCAATGTTGTTTAACTGGGTACCCCAGATTCTCCCTTTAAGGTGGATTTAAAAGGAGAATTTGGGCTCTCTAGTTTAAACACGATTGAAAGTGATGCTGTTTGGGGGAGGATTCCAGCATCACAGCGGCTGCTGGAGGGGGGGCAAAACCCCGATTTTGCACCGGGCTCCATTTTCCCTCTATGCCTCTGCCCAGAAGGGAGGGCAGAAGGAACTGCCAGCTGCTGGCTGGGAGCCCAGCTGGTGGGGGTCAGGGGAGGGCAGGGCAGGGGAGTCTGCCGTCCCTGGCCTTGGAGAGCTGCTTTTATAAGCACTAGGCCGGGGGCGGGGCTTGGGGAGGCGTGGCCATGCCCTAGGGGCGGGTGGGGGTGTGGGGCCCCCCAACCCCCCCATAAAAAATCTATACCTACGTCCCTGCCTCCATACAACACTGCCCTTACGCTAATGTGGTCTATAGGAATCTCGTGGCAGTCTAAGAAGACAATATATTTTACATCAGCAACAACTTCCCTGAGTTAGATCTCAGTTCATCAGTCACATCTGAAGCAGTGAGAGGCAACTCACATCAGGTGATGCTAAAAGCACGCGTCATCGGTTCTGAAGACATCACAGGACTTCTGTTGATATTTCCCATGACACTGATACAGGTGACCCTTTGAAATTGGCAGCCGGCAACGAGCACAATATGCCCCTGTGCAGTGTATCTGAAATGGAATCTTCTGCGTAATAACAGATTTTGTAACTCTAGATGCATTCATTTGTTGCCAAGGAACATACGGTTTTTCAACAAGAAATTAGTTCCTCCTTCTACACTCTCACCCACTGACTCTGACCCAGCTTATTTAGATAATCCTTTTATAGTTGGGGCAAGGGGTGTTGCTTGGTGTCCATCCAGTGGTGGGATCCATAAATTTTAGTAACAGGTTCCCATGGTGGTGGGATTCAAACAGTGGCGTAGCGCCAATGGGGCTGGGCGGAGCACGATGGGGGCGTGGCCGGGCATTCCGGGGGCGGGGCATTAATAATTTCTCTGTTCCTGTAAAAAACTCTTACTGTAAAAAAAAAGTTCCTAATTTCCAGCTGGTCTCTTTCTGTCCATAATTTAAACTCATTCTAGCAAGTCCTATCGTCTACGGCCAACAGAAACAACTACTTCTCCTCTAATTGACTGCCTGTCAAATGCTTAATACTTTCAAATACTTAATTTTGTTTCTAGAAATCAAAAGAAGGAGACTTTTCCTTAAACAAGGAACTTGGACCATATTTCTAAAACACATGTTTTTTTAAAACAGCCCAACAGGGAGAATTATCCCGTTTCCTACCTTCGCTAACCAGCCACATAGGAAACAACAGGACTTTATGATTTTTGGACCTAATGGAATTTCTAACGGAAAAGCAGACCCAATTAGTAACCCACTCTTGGCACACACAAATAATTAGTAACCCACTCTCGGGAACTGGTGAGAACCTGCTGGATCCCACCTCTGTGTCCATCTCAGTAACCTTTTTAAATACAGCGATGTGATTTGCCCCCACATATGCAATCCTGTGGACACTTCCTGCCACAAAAGATGTGACCGAGGGGAACTCTTTGATGGCATCTTCCTAGCATTTTAAAAAGACAGACTTTGGAGGAAGGAAATGCTCTAGCCCGCGGATAGCAAAGGGACCAACTGGAAGTCTCCCCCACCCCAGAGGGCCAGGGGGAGGAAACAGCTTAGCCGTCATTCTCAGAAGAGAGTAAAACTTATCCAGACAAAAAAAGTAAAAGTGGGTTTTCCAGGTAGCCTTACAAGAAGATACATCCAGAAGACAAAACAGTCCTGATGCGATGAGATCATCACAGCCGAAAATAGCTATTATTATTATTATTATTATTATTATTATTATTATTATTATTATTATTATTATTATTATTATTATTATTATTATTATTATTATTTATTATTATTATTATTATTATTATACACATTACAGCACAGCACAAGTGTCTGGAATTCATCTCTCTGAATAAGCGGGAAATGTCCTTTCCCAAAGGACCTACAGGATATATGAGAGGTATTTCATGGTCAGAATATGGGCAGTTCCTAGGGTGCTGCTTTCTGCAGCAGGTGGACTATTCTGTCCAAGTTTAGGCTTTCCAGATGTTTTCAAGATTTCTTTAGGATTCCTCCCAGAGCTAACCCGACTACTAGTGGGATTACTGTTGTTCTTTTTGCCACAACTGAAATCGTTTCCACTCTCAATCCTGTGGGTCCTTAACAATATTTTGTGATCTTTTCAGCTCTTTTGTCCCTCTACCTCTGCTAGTCAACTGGCACAGCAACATCTATGATCCAAAACATGTTTTTTCCTATACCACCACTCTTACCACTGTTATGTCTGGGGGGTGTTGTGTGCCAGGTGTCTGGTCTGTCTGTATTCCTAAAGTCCCAAATTATTTTTGCTTCCTTCTCACTTTTCTGTGGTCTCTCTCTGAAAGCATTATGCCCCGTACTCAGGTCTTGCTACAGGGCAGGCCGTACTTTTTGCAAAGGTTCCAGTGCACCATTGCTGCTAGCTTATTGTGACGTTCGAGATAGTCAGTTTGGGCTATTTTCTTACAACAGCAGATGAATAATAATAATAATAATAATAATAATAATAATAATAATAATAATAATAATAATAATAATAATAATAATAATTACTACTACTATTACTATTAGTAGTAGTATTAGTAGCAGTATTAGTAGTATTAGTATTTATTGGATTTAATATACCACCCTATCCCCGGGGGGCTCAGGCTCATATTGCAGAAGACATAAAGGGATTTTCTGGAGCCAAATGTCTATAAAGTGAAAGATCAAAAAGTCGTCTTCCTGAGTCCCAAAACATCTGGAATTCATCCAGTGAGTTAGAGTTGATCATGTCAAAGTCACAGTTTGTCACAAACACCGGCTAAGCCGGAGACCAGCCGACTGAGCTGATATTATTGGAAAATATCATAGGACTCTCCTATTAGAGATTGTTGTCTATGCTGCTGCGTATAGCTTTCTGGAATTAGGATCCTGCTATGTAATTCCGCA
Source organism: Sphaerodactylus townsendi (assembly GCF_021028975.2). Classification (NCBI taxonomy): domain Eukaryota; kingdom Metazoa; phylum Chordata; class Lepidosauria; order Squamata; family Sphaerodactylidae; genus Sphaerodactylus; species Sphaerodactylus townsendi. The sequence goes on along the minus strand of NC_059428.1, from coordinate 7,024,176 downwards.
TAACTCAGAGAGCAATCTCAAGTGGTTTTACTCAGAAGTCAGTCTCCTGTCATTCGCTGGGGTTTACTCCCAGGAAAGTGCCCTTAGGATCGAAGCCTTCATGTGTCATGTCAACACCTGTGCTTTGCTTCTGGGCTTTTGTTTCTGTGGTGAGCTTTCTGGCGAGTTCCAGATTTCTGCATTCCAAATTCCCCGTGCCCTGTTAGTGGGATGTTCTATTAACTCACTCTGTGTGATCTGCTCCAGTGAGAAAGGTGGACGCTAAATAACATAAGTAGGGGAAGTGGTAGGTATACAATGCCCAAGATTACAGCCACAAAGGAGGTTGAGTTTCGTCTCCAGACAGACCTCCCCCGCCACCAGAATAACCAAATAAGACAAAGTATGATTCAAGACCCCCCCCTCTCTCTTTGACTGGTTGCACAATCTCTCTCTCTCTCTCTCTCTCTCTCTCTCTCTGTGCCCCTATATTCATGCTAACAAAATTTCTACCATAGAATCCTAGAGTTGGAAGAGACCAGAGGGGCCATCAAATCCAACCCCCTGCAATGCAGGAACAGACAATCAAAGCACTCTTGACATATGTTCATCCAGCCTCTGTTTAAAAACCTCCAGAAGGGGAGCTCACCACTCTCCATCCTCTACCGTCCCATTTTACCACACTCAACTCCTTGTTACCAAGGGCTTGCCTTGGTAGCTTTGCATTAGCCCCACCAACCAGCTCACAAACGGCGCAGAGGGAACAAGAAACGGGACTAACACAGCGAGGGGTATGGTGAAATAATAAAGAGTTTATTGAGATGCTGACCTACGTGTCCAGCACCTCCCGCCATCATGACAACTGCGCTGCCCTAGCAGCTTTACAACAACTTATATACACTTTCTCCCGCCGAGGAGTCCGAGAAGAATGGGACAGCCCTACAACCATTTCATTCACAAACATACATAGTGTAATCATACATCTACAAATACACTTAGGAACCAATTAGAGTCGATTGGAGCAGTCTCTTCTTTGAATTTCAACTTGGCGAGGGTAGAGGCTGAGAAGGTAACATTAGGTACAGGCGGAAAAACACAAAAGAGTCAGCCGGGTGCCCAGGGTCGGGGAAGCGAAACCAGTGGCGAAGGCACCCTTATCTGCCTGCTGGTGGGATTAAGGCAGATGGAGGCGCTTCTTCGGGGTCCCTTTGTCCAACATGCATTCAGGGGTTTTACAAATGAAAGGGACATGCCCAGGTGGTGGAGCAGGGTGGATTCCTGCCACCTTGAGCCAAGGAGGTTCCATGCAGACCTAAAATACTAAATCTAGCTTCTATTCCTACCTTCTACCTAATACAATTTGTTCCTACCTAACTTATACAGAAATAAAACATAGTTCCATCTTTATTTAAAAACAAGATCAGAAATGGAATAAATCATTTCTGACTCCGCTATCAACCTGGTCCAGCTTCTGTCTCTCCTCCCAGTTCACTGTCAGAGACCCGCAACCACACTCTCTTCAGGCACTACTGCAACCTGGCCTTTCCCCCTCGCTCCCGCCCTCTGCAACGTGCTTAGACATAGCCTTAGTTAGTCCCCCTGTTCAGTCCCAGGCATTTTCTGGTTCCCATCAGCAGATCCATGCTGGCCAACTCCATCTGTCTCTCATCCCAGCCAGCTTCCTGTGTCAGTAGTCCTAGGGTGGCCAACCTCAGCTCTTCTAGATGTTCACTGGGACTACAATTCCCATCAGCCCCTACCACCTAATGGTGGCCATGCTGGCAGGGGGCCTGATGGTAATTGTAGTCCATGAACATCTGGAGTGTTACATGGGTCCCAGCCAAATTCCCTGTGACAGATCCCTGCTAGGACCTCACACAAAATGGCCCCTTTGTTGTCGTCCCACCCCTGTAAAAGGGAATCAGGAAAAAGGATGGAGCACTACTTGAAAATCAGGAAATAATCACCCAAGGATTGAGATTGCCATGACTGCAGGTGTGAACTTACAGTGATTGATTGATGTCTTGGCTTTCTTCTTTTGATCTATCCACTTTTCAGACTCCTCTGGAGAAGGGGCATATCAGGGCAAGCAGGGGTATACAAGTGATCCTCGCCTGGACCAAATGGCTCAAGCTAGCCTCGGTCACCCCTCAGGGGTTGAAAGCTAAGTAGGGTTGGATGGCTCACTTGGGCACGTAATACATGGTCAGGCAAAGAGGGTCTGCGTTTATCAATCCAGTTGCCATGGGGGCCAGAGGTGGGATCAAGCGGGTTCTCTCACCAGTTCGAGAGAGTGGGTTACTAATTATTTACAGTATTGTAGTGCCAAGAGGGGCTACTAATTGGGTCCTGTTTTCCGTTAAGGAAATCTGGATTAGGGTCCAGGCTAACAGAGACATTTTGTTTCAAACTGCAATTCGTGGGTTGTAGGGCGGAGATTCCATTCTCCTGTTGGGCTGTTTTAAAAACATGTTTTAGAAATATGGTCAAGTTCCTTTGTTTAGGAAAAGTCTCCTTTCTTTTGATTTCTAGAAACAAACTTAAGTGTTGGAAGTGTAAATTATTTGACGGGCAGTCCAGGATTAGAAGGAAGTAGTTGTTTCTATTTGGCAGCAAACTGATAGGACTTACTATATAATGAGTTTAAATTATGGACAAGAAAGATACCAGCTGGAAATTAGGAACTTTTATAGTAAGAGTTTTTACGGGAACAGAGAAATTATTATTACCCCGCCCCGGAATGCCGGCCCGCTAATTTCATCGTGCCCTTGGGCCCCAGCTTCATAGGCGCTACACGCCACTTGTTTGAATCCCACCACCATGGGAACCTGTTGCTAAAATTTTTGGATCCCACCACTGCACAGGGCTGATGTGAAAACCCATCATGAGTCTTTCAAGTGTCAATCCTCTATGTAAAAAGGAACTTTCTCTCCTGTAAGGAGACTCAAGGTGGCTGACAAGCTCCTTTTCCCTTCCTGTCCCCTCAACAGACACCTTGTGAGGCAGGTGGGGCTGAGAGAGTTCTGAGAGAACAGTGACTGGCCCAAGGTCACCCAGCAGGAATGCAGGAGTGCGAGAGCACACATCTGGTCTACATCGGGTGAAAGCCTCTGCCACTCAGGTGGAGGAGTGGGGAATCGAACCCAGTTCTCCAGATTAGAATCCACCTGCTCTTAACCACGACACCACAATGGCTCTCGAAGGAAGGAAACGGTGCGAATTCTATTATTAATCTTCCAAATGTGAATTCTCTCTGCAATTGGCTAGAACAGAATGAGCAGTTAGAAGGGCCGAAAGTGTCCCAATTTTAAAAGAGGGTGCGTGTGACTGACACGGGATCTCGGAAACTTTTTTGCACTTTTCTAATCTTTGCACTTCTACTTGCATTGCCGTCCATATTCGATCCCTCGTGCTATTTGATTGCGTGGTCTTGCGGCTAAGAGCAGGTGGATTCTGATCTGGAGAACCGGGTTTGATTCTGGCAGCAACAGAGCAAAGGCCACTCGGTTGCTCTTTGGACCCGGCTCCTGGGCAGAGAATCCAAACCCTCCGAGCAGCTCCTTTAAAGCTCCGGGGCTTGGCTGGGCCTCGTCAGCCTCCCTCATCGTCACCTGGAGAGGATCTGCTCTTAAAGCATCCTGGGGAACGGAGGATTTCCGTGCTCATCAGGTTTTCTGGAGGACAGCTCAGGTGTGCAGGTATGTAGGATAGCAGCAACAGCAGGGGCTGGCCCTAGGTGGCTTCCAAACCCAAAGAGCGTCCAGCTCTTGGAAAGAAAGGGTTTTGCTGTGTTAGCTGTTTTGAAATGCAGAGTGGGTCGGTGCTCAGAACCAGGGCTGTTTGTGTTGCTTTCTGGTGCAGCTGAACAATTGTGGCAGGAGGAGGAGGAGAAGAGTTTGGATTCATATCTCCTCTTTTTCACCTGTAAGGAGACACAAAGGGGCTGACAATCTCCTTTCTCTTCCCCCTCCCCGCCAACAAACACCCTGTGTAGAGGTGGAGCTTGGGAGGCTGAAACTCGAAGAACTGGGACTAGCCAGTGGGCAGTCACCCAGCTGGCGTGCAGGTTGGAGTGCATAGGCTAATCTACTTTCCCAGATAAGTTCTCCACAGCTCAGGCTGGGAGGCGGGAATCAAAACCCAGTTCTTCAGATTAGAGTGCACCTGCTCTTAACCACTATGCCACTGCTGCTCAGAGTGGAGGGGGCCTCTGGCGGAAGGAAGGGGCTGGCGTGTCTTCTGCCTCCAAGGGTCCTGGCATCTGACCAGAGGTGGCTAAAAGGCAAGGGCTGCTGCTAGAGTTGCCAGGTTTCAAAAAGCTCAAGCCGATACAGAATAAAATCAAAGAGATTTTTATGCAGCCAACAACGGGCAAGATGGTATCAGAGGAGCCAGTGCATTCTTACTTTTATAGCATTAAGACAGGTTACATCAAAATGGCAGAAAAGAATACACCCCAAAACGGCCACATCATCAATCAATCATACAGAAAGGTGGAGATTTTCCCTTTCCCCAAAACATTTGGGGTTGTCCAAAGTCCCTATTGGAAGATGTCAGCATCTGGTTCTTTGATGCAGAATGAACTAGGGCCTTGTTTCTTTCTTATCTGTATTGTCTCTTGTTGCCCCTTTTCCTAGACCAGGGGTAGGGAACCTTTAACACTCAAAGAGCCATTTGGGGTGGGGGGCTCTGCAGCTGCTCTGTTGAGGTTCCTGCTTTTGGGATTCCTGTAGAGAGCTCAAATTGAGAGACTGTTGACCAGAACTGATTGGAGAACAAGCATGGTTAAGAGCCGGTGGATTCTAATCTGGAGAATTGGGTTTGATTCCCCCGCTCCTCCACCTGAGTGGCAGAGGCTTGTCTGGTGAACCAGATGTGTTTCTGTGCTCCTACATTCCTGCTGGGTGACCTTGGGCCAGTCACAGTTCTCTTGGAACTCTCTCAGCCCCACCTGCCTCACAAGGTGTCTGTTGAGGGGAGAGGAAGGGAAAGGGGCTTGTCAGCCACCTTGAGTCTCCTTACAGGAGAGAAAGGTGGGGTGTAAATCCAAGCTCCTCTTCTTCTTCTCACATTGGCACACTAGTTAATAGTCAAGAAATGCAGCATCCTTCACAGAAGAGAGATCTAACAATCGCTACCAACCCCATACACAGGAGGGCCTATATGCTGGCTAGATTTAACATCATGCCATCTCCGCTACATAGAGGAAGACTTAAAAGGTCTTCCAAAAGCTGATAAGAAGGTTCTGTCCCCTGTAGCATAGGACAGCTGGATTCCACCCTGCCACATTCCTCCTGAAGAACTGCTTATTTATATCAAAGGAACTCCGATCCAGTTTGTTATCCCAAGTTATAGACTCTATGATTGATTATATACTGAATCAGATAAAAGTAGTTATGCTTTTAAACTGTCAGGATTTTCATTTGTTGCCTATATAGTGGCTTAAAGTTTTTGTCAGAAGTTTGTAAACTGAATGTATGACAATATACAAAGTTTTTATTATTATTCACTTTTAACTGGAGACTGTATTTCTTATCAATTGTTGTGCTTGTAATATGCCAATAAAGGGCTTGTTGGGATTGAATTGATAAATCCAAACTCCTCCTCCTCCTCCTCCTCCTCCTACTACTACTACTACTACTACTACTACTAGCCAGGGACCAAGTCTACATACACATATCTGAAGGTTTTTCTGTCTATAGACTTGTATCTTGACCTTCTTTTCAGTGGCTTAGGGTGATTTACATGACATTTATCCTACATCAGCCCTGTGAGTTGCATCAGACAGACCATACTGTTGCCAACCTTCAGGTGTGCCTTTGGAATGCCTGAGATCTCCTATGCTTACAACTGAGTTCCCAGACAACCAGAGAGATGAGTTCCCTTCCCGGATAAAATGACTTAAAAGCTTTTAGGTAAGATTCCTGAGTCCATTCTACTCTCCAAGATCCTGGCTTAGGAGTTTCCCAATCCCAGATCACAGCAGCAACTTTGGTTGAAGAAAAGACAACAACTGACTAGCCCAAGAGACCTGGTGTTGTGGGGAAACTTCATTCTGGACCTCCCAGGTACCATTCCAGGACCACTACAACGGCTGTACAGAGGTGGGATCCATCAGGTTCCTCAAATCTTCAGTTCCCCGAGAGTGGGTTTACTAATTATTGAAGATTGTGTGCCGAGGGGGGTTTGCTAGTGGGCTTCTAGCTTTTCCATTAGAAATTCCATTAGGTCCAAAATCATCAAGTCCTGTTGTTTCCTCTGTGGCTGGTTAAGCGAAGGTAGAAAAGCGGGATCATTCCTCCCCTGTTGGGCTGTTTTAAAACATGTTTTGGAAATATGTAGTTAGAGTTCCTTGCATTTGGAAGGAGAAAGATCTCCTTCTATGCTTTTGATTTCTAGAAACAAAAATTATTTAGAAAGTATTAAGTGAATATTTGACAGACCCAGTCAATGAGAGGAAGTGAAGTTGTTTCTATTTGGCAGCAGGTGATGGGACTTTGCCATAATGAGTTTTAAAATTATGGACAGAAAGATACAGCAGCTGGAAATTAGGAACTTTTTTTTTTACAGTAAGAGGTTTTTTACAGTAACAGAGAAATTATTAATGCCCAGCCCCTGGAATGCCAGGCCACACTTCTGTAAATGGCCCTGGATACCCAGCCTCTACTGGCTAAGCCCACTGTTTTGAATCCCACCACCATGTGGGGGAACCTGTTACTTCAAAATTTTTTTTGGATTACCCACCACCGCGCTAAATACATACTACACGATACCTGGAAGAGAAAACATGATGTGGTTGGACTCCATAAAGCCCTCCATAAGGACCAGCTGTGGTTTTTGTCTTGTAGGCAGCCCATCGCTGAAACGGCTGCCTTGCCAACGTGGCAAGAACCGGGGGTTGCATTCTTTCTCTGGAAATTGGAGCCGTGCAGTGCGATGCTCTGGTTTTTGTGTATTTTGGCACTGTGCGTGGGAGCTCCAACCGCTGCCTCTTCACCTGTGGGATCGTGTCGGGTGCCGTAATCTGACAAACCAGGAGAAGTTCCGCATGGTCTCAGTTTCTGCTGCTTCTTCGCACTTCCTTGTAGGCAGAGGTAAAGCCCCGGTGTCTGTGGGCTGAAGCGTGTTTGGTGTCTTGGTGTGGTGTGGCGGTTAGAGAATCTGTGCTGAATGTGTGCATGAGCGCCAAACATCAGAAAGAGAAGCCTGGACCAGAAGATGCGCTGCATGCTCAGGTAGGGGCATAGCCCAAACTTGGGCCCTGAGCCACTCCTTGCCATTGGTACGGTTTGGTTTATTAGATTTATATACTGCCCTCCTCCAAAGGGCTCAGGGCGGTGAACAACAGCTGCTAAATGACAATATCAATAATCAGAATATAATCATAATAATATTGGTGAGGCCGGCCAGTGAGGTGAGATCCATACACTCTTTCCCACCTGAATTACTTGACTGCCATAAGACTGGGCTACTGATATTGCTGATACTGTTGACTAGATCTGTGCTGTTGGAGATATTGGATGTTTAAGTTGCTTTAACTGGAATGTAATTTATTTCTTTTATTGAGGTATAGGGATCTGTCTGTTTAATTTGTACACTGCCCAGAGACCTTAAGGAGCCAGACTTCCCTGGGCATTATCATCGGCCCCATCACGGGCCCACATTTAGCCCAAATGGATTACCTGACTGGTCTACGTGCACCAAGGGCTTCAGGGGGGGGGTAACATGAAAGTCTCCACGCGAAGTCCGGGTTGCCTTGGCTGCACTTCGGGCTTCCTGCAGCTGGCTTCTCCAAAAAGCACCCTCATCCTGCACTGCCTTTGGCCCGGCCCTCCACAATATTTTCTGTTTCTTATGCGGCCCCATGGAAAAAATAATTGCCCACCCCTGCCTTAAGGGATAGGTTGCAGACCCCTGAGCTAGCCAGTTCAAAAGAGACTTTCTTGTCTTTGTATCCAAGTTTCCCCTTCCCTATTTTTATAGTTAGTAAACTTTATTTAAACTCCGGGGCTCCGTGTTGATGTGTTTGGGGCTCTGTAGGGATGGGTGGAGGAAGGGGAAAGTGAGGATGGGGTATGAGTCTGAAATTGTGGGCATCGAGGAACGCTGCTGTAAATTTTCGTTGTCCGTGCACAATGACAATAAAATGCTTATGCTTATGCTTATTTACTGTAAGCAACTGCCTCTTTATTGCGCAAACTCCGCAAATATAAGAAATGTGATATAATCATCACCAATAAGATTCACTCCAAGAGAAAAAGTTGAAGGACTCTTTCTGCCAGTGTCTGCCTTTCAAAGGAACTGAGAACTTTCCGCCTTGCCGAGTGTGAGCTGGTGTGCCAAATCCGTCTTCCCTCGAAGGAGCTGGGTGCTGGGCGGGCTCACCTTCCTCACTACGCCACGGTGGTTCCTCGGTGCTTGCTGGCCTGCGGTGCCCAGCAGAAATCCCCCCTCCTCTTGCTCCCACAGTGCTCGCCATGGAAGAACAATTCCTGCTGCACGGCAAACACCAGCCTGGCTGCTCACAACGAGACGTCCTACCTGTACAACTTCTCCTGGAACCACTGCGGTGTCATGTCAGACGAATGCCGGCGGCACTTCATCCAGGACACCTGCTTGTATGAATGCTCACCCAACCTGGGGCCGTGGATTAACCAGGTATGTGTTGGGACCAGTGGTGGGATCCAAAAATGTTAGTAACAGGTTCCCATGGTGGTGGGATTCAAAGCAGTGGTACACCCGACGGAAGTGCGGCCGAGGCATCTCTGGGGGGCGTGGCATTAATTATTTATCTGTTACTGCTTAAAAACTCTTACTGTAAAAGAAGTTCCTAATTTCCAGCTTCCTGGTCTCTCTTTCTGTCTGTCCATAATTTAAACTCATTCCAGCAAAGTCCCTCTGCGTCTGCTGCCAGCAAGAAACAACGACCTTCTCCCTCTAATTGGACTGCCTGTCAGATACTTCTACACTTCTTCAAAGGCACTTTAATTTTGTTTCTAGACATCCAAAGAAGGAGACTTTCCTTAAACAAGGGAACTTGAATCCCTATTTCTAAAAAATATGTTTTTAAAACGAAAGCCCAAGCGAGGAGAATGATCCGTTTTCTACCCTTCGCTTAACCAGCCACATAGGAAACAACAGGGACTGTGATGATTTTTTGGACCGAATGGGATTTCCCTACTTGAAAAGGCTGGACCCAAGTTAGCCCCCTCTCGGCACACACAAATAATTAGTCACCCACTCTCGGGAACTGGTGAGAACCTGCTGGGTCCCACCTCTGGTTGGGACGGAGCACATTGGGAAGCCTTTCCCAGGCATTCAGGAAAAAAGGGCACATAAGAAGACGAGGAGTTTGGATTTATACCCTGCTTTTCTCTCCTGCAAGCAGCCTCAAAGCGGCTGACGAACTCCTTTTCCCTTCCTCTCCCCACAACAGACACCCTGTGCGGCAGGTGGGGCTGAGAGAGTTCTGAGAGAACTGTGACTGGCTGACGGTCATCAGACTGGTGAAGAGCAGTGAACTCTGATCTGGAAAATGGGGTTTGTGTCTCTGCTCCTCTACATGAAGCCTGCCGGGTGATCTTAGGCCAATCTCAGAACTCTCTCAGCCCCACCTACCGAACTAGGTGTCTGATGTGGAGAGAGGAAGGGAAGGGGTTTGTAAGGAGTTTGCAAGCCCCTTTGAGTCTCCTTACAGGAAAGGAGGGGTATAAATCCAAAGTCATCATTTCCTTCAATGGAGGGATCTTTCCAATGGTGGGATCCAAACATTTTAGTAACAGGTTCCCATGGTGGTGGGATTCAAACTGTGGCGTAGCGCCAATGGGGCTGGGCAGGGGGGGGGCACGGCAGGGCGTGGCTGGGCATTCCCAGGCTGGCGGGGCATTCCCTGGAAGCGGGGGCTGGCTGCTTGGGGCCTTGCAGCAGCTCGGCTATGCCTGGTCCTTGCAGCCCGAGCTCTGAATGCCCCTTAGGCGTGAGGGCTGCCCCTGACGCTTGGTGCACCTCCTGCTAGGAGCTGCTTCAAGGTTCTGCGTGCTACTGCTGAAGGGGAGGGTGTAACTAAGGCAAAAATCACGTGGCAAAATCACCCATTAGTAACCCCCTCTCGGCACACACAAATAATTAGTAACCTACTCTCGGGAACCTGTGAGAACCTGCTGGATCCCACCTCTAGATCTTTCCAGACGAACTTCAGAGTTGCCAGAGCAGTTGGAGATGCTAAAAAGAAGAAGAGGAGTTTGGATGTATGTCCCCCTTTCTCTCCTGCAGGAGACTCCAAGAGAGGCTGACAATCTCCTTTGCCCTTCCCCCTCACAACAAACACCCTGTAGAGGTGGGGTGGGGGCAGAGAGCTCTGAGAAGTTGTGAGCTAGCCCAAGGGGTCACCCAGCCATGCGTGTGTGGGGAGTTCACAGGCTAATCTAGAATTCTAGATAAGCTCTCCCACAGCTCAAGGCTGACAGAGCCGGGGAATCAAACCCGGTTCCTCCAGATTAGATACACGAGCTCTTAACCTCCCACGCCACTGCAAAAGGAGTGGCCCATGAGGTGCTGGTACCACTTTCGAGCTCCGTCCTGGAGGCAGACTCAGGACCAAACGAGACGATTCCAGATCCCTGTGACCGTCATGGGAGATGCCGTGTGAGAGGGGGAGGGGCTCTTCCTGCACTGTTCTCTCTCCCCAGGAAAGAAGGGACTGGACCCCAACTTTTTAATTTTTTAAGCTACATAGTGGGCTACAAACAGTAGTGAAGAAGAAGAAGCGTTTGCTTATTTATATCCCCTTTCTCTCTCCTGCAGGAGACTCCAAAGGGGCCTGACCAATCTCTTACACGCTTGCCCTTCCCCCCCCCTCACGAAAGCAAACACCTAGTGAGGTGGGTGGGGGGGGGGGGGGGGGGGGAGGCTCCGAAGCTGTGACTAGCCCAAGGTCACCCAGCTGGCATGTGTGGGAGTGTACAGGCTAATCTGAGATCCCCAGATAAGCCTCTCCACAGCTCCAGAGCAGACAGGCACAGAAGTTTGGGAAATCCAACCAGCAGGTTCCTCCAGATTAGAGAGTACACCCTGCTCTTAACCGCCCTCATACTGCTGCCTCCTGTGGTGTCGTCTGCCCAGTTTGGGCCAAAATCACCCGAGCTACATGAGCTAGACCGAGTGGCCCTCCAAGGGGTCCTGTAACCTGCAACCTAATTGTAGCCATGGTGGCAGGGGCTGATGAGATTTGTAGTCCACGAACATCTCTGAGAGGCAGCAGTAGTGGCGAGGCCCTGTACCCATTCCGATTGGTTAAAAGATTCCATCTGCCTCTGGCCCAAGACTCCTGCTCCGGGTGGAGGCCCCTGCAGAACTGGCGTGACTTAGGACTCCAAGAAGCAGAGGGCTGGGTTGGCCTCTCCAGGGAGTGCGTGATGACCCGGCGTCAGGTGGCCCCTAGGTGGAAAGGCTCCCGGATCATCGCAGGGAGTAATTGCCAGCCCACAACAGGCGATAGGCCGGAAGGGAAAAAAAAGTGGGGAGAGGGGTAGTGGTCTCCCTTACACTTTGCCCCAGAGGAAAGGTGCAGGTGGGGAGCTTTGGAACGAAAAACTACAGACCCCCAGGGAATCACTAGTGCGTAAATGGCCACAGTTTCCTAATGTAGGGAGCATCAGTGGCGTGGGAGGTTAAGAGCTTGTGTATCTAATCTGGAGGAACCGGGTTTGATTCCCAGCTCTGCCGCCTGAGCTTGTGGAGGCTTATCTGGGGAATTCGGATTAGCCTGGGCACTCCCACACATGCCAGCTGGGTGACCTTGGGCTAGTCACAGCTTCTCAGAGCTCTCTCAGCCCCACCTACCTCACAGGGTGTTTGTTGTGAGGGGGGAAGGGCAAGGAGATTGTCAGCCTCTTCTTCTTCTTCTTCTTCTTCTTCTTCTTCTTCTTCTTCTTCTTCTTCTTCTTCTTCTTCTTCTTCTTCTTCTTCTTCTTCTTCTTCTTCTTCTTCTTCTCCTTCTCCTTCCTCCTCCTCCTCCTCTCCTTCTCCTCCTCCTCCTCTTCTCCTTCTCCTCCTTCTCCTCCTCCTCCTTCTCCCCCTCCTTCTTCTCCTCCTTCTCCTCCTCCTCCTTCTCCCCCTCCTTCTCCTCCTCCTTCTCCCCCTCCTTCTCCTCCTCCTCCTCCTCCTTCTTCTCCTCCTTCTCCTCCTCCTCCTTCTCCTCCTCCTTCTCCTCCTCCTTCTCCTCCTCCTCCTTCTCCTTCTCCTTCTCCTTCTCCTTCTCCTCCTCCTTCTCCTCCTCCTTCTCCTTGAGCCAGCGTGGTGTAGTGGTTAAGAGCAGGTGGATTCTAATCTGGAGAATCGGGTTTGACACTCCTCCACCTGAGTGGCAGAGTCTTATCTGGTGAAGCAGATGTTTTTTCCGCACTCCTACATTCCTGCTGGGTGACCTTGGGCTAGCCACAGTTTTCTCAGAACTCTCTCAGCCCCACCTTGCCTCACAAGAGGAAGAGAAAGGAGCTTGTCAGCCCCCTTGAGTCTCCTTACAGGAGAGAAAGGTGGGGGATAAATCTAAACTCTTCTTCTTCACTGTTTCCTAACCTAGACTAACTAACTAGGATGGAGAGAGACGTGACACCTGAAGACCCCCCTCCCCTCCCCAAGCCCCGCCCTCCTCAGGTTCCGCCCCCAACCCCCCCCCCCCGGAATTTCCCTGAGCCCCGAGTCGGCAACACCACCCGTAACTGGCGCGCTCCTTGCTTGCAGGTGGACAGCTCCTGGCGCCGCGAGAGGATCCTGAACGTGCCGCTCTGCAAAGAGGACTGCGAGACCTGGTGGCAGGACTGCAAAGACCAGATGACCTGCAAAGAGAATTGGCACAAAGGATGGGACTGGTCCTCCGGTCAGGCGGGCCTGGGGCGGCTGCTCGGCTACAGCGGGGAGGGAGGCAGTGGTGGGATCCAAACATTTTAGTAACAGGTTCCCATGGGGGTGAGATTTAAACTGTGGTGTAGCGCCAATGGGGCTGGGCGGGGCACGACGGGGGCGTGGCCAGGCATTCAGGGGGCGGGGCATTCCTGGGCGGGGCTGTGGCAAGGACGCAGCCGCTGCGCCGGTCCTTGGGCGGGAAACGAATGCACGCAGGCGCAGGCTGCCATGCACACCGGTGCACCTCCTGCTAGACTGCTTCCAGTTCTGCGCGCTGCTGCTGAGGAGGAGGAGGGGCGTCACTAAGGCAAAAATCACGTGGCAAAATCACCAATTAGTAACCCCCTCTCGGCACACACAAACAATTAGTAACCTGCTCTCGGGAACCTGTGAGAACCTGCTGGATCCCACCTCTGGAGGGAGGGGAGGGCTGGCCGCGGGGGTTTGTGGGTGGAGGCCCCCCTGCTCAGCGGCTGGTGCTTGGCCTGCAGAAAGACAGGGGTGGGCAGGGCAGTTGCAGTGAACCCGGCCCGAGCCAGGCTGAATAGCCCCTGCAGTACTAAGTGAAACTGCTGGACTTGGCTCTCTTAGCTCCGGGTTGCCAGGGGCTCCTTCAGGGCCGCTGGGAACATTCCCTGAAAAGTTAAATGGCCAACGATCAGTGGCGTATCTGCCAGAGGAACATGGGGGGTCCACTGACCCTGGGCGACCTCCATTGGATCACATGACGGCTGCCCAGCGCGCCCACAGTAGGTTCCTGGCCCTGTAAGTAAGTAAGGGGAACACGGGGGGCGGCGGTACACCTCTGGGCCAGTCAGCCCCGGAAAAAGTCCACAACAGGATCTCTGACTCGCGACTTTGGGGAGCGGCTGCCAGTCCACCTGGCATGGCCTACTTTAAGGGGCATCTCTGTGGGTTCATCGGCTTGGCCCTGGTTCAATCCCAGGCATCGCCAGCTGAGAAGACCAGGCAGGGAAAGGACAACCTAATTGCTGCCCCTTGGCTGAAATTGTCCCTCCCTGACCTCTATCTGGGGATCGAGGGATGCTTGTCACATTCCTGTCCCTTTAAGACAGATACTAATCCCTTGGTGGGGAGGCAATTCCGACCTGGAGGATCTGGAGCAGGGGTTTGCAACCTGCGGCTCTCCAGATGTTCATGGAGTACAATTCCCATCAGCCACTGCCACTATGGCCAATTGGCTGATGGGAATTGTAGTCCATGAGCATCTGGAGAACCGCAGGTTGCAGACCCTTGAAGGGCTGCTGAGTGCAGGTTGGCGTCTTTCTGGAGGTTTGGAGCGGAGGGTGGTCTTTGGGGAGGGGAATTATTTCAGTGGGGTGTTACTTCATAGACTCCACTGTCCAAAGCAGCCGTGTTCTCCACGGAATCTGCTCTCAGTAGTCCGGAGATCAGTTAGTTTCGAGTCCAGCGGCCCCTTTCACACCAACAAGTTTTTTTGGGGTATGAGTTTTCGAGAGAGGCAGACCCCTTTGTCGGGCACGAGCGAAGATCAGTTGTAATTCTGTGCGCTGTCCAAGTCTGACCTGGACGTTGGGAACCCCAGGAAACAGAGGCGTCCCTCCCATTGGGCAAAGTGGGCAGTTGCCCAGGGCGTCCCCTTGTGGTGGGCGCCAAAAATGCAGGTTCGTTTGTGGGATTGTTTTGCGTTTTCAGTGTTTTTTTCCGTTTTAGGCCTGCAGGGGGTGCAGTTTTTAGGCTAGCAGCACCACAATTTCAGGGGTTTTTCGGGAGACTATCCTGATGATATCACCCAGGTCTGGTGAGGTTTGGTTTAGGGAGTCCAAAGTTATGGACTCCCAAAGGGAGTGCCCCATCCCCTATTGTTTCCAATGGGAGCTAATAGGAGATGGGGGCTACACCTTTGAGGGTCCATAACTTTGGACCCCCTGAACCAAACTTCACCAAACCTGGGTGGTATCATCAGTAGAGTCTCACGAAGATACTCTGAAATTTTGGTGCTGCTATCTTAATAATCGCACCCCTGACAGCAGGCATGTTCCATAATGTGATGGTGACTTTGTAACGACCTGGTGGAAGAAAATCATTGTTTGGTCATGGTGGGGGAGGGTGGCCGCCCATGGAGGGGCATCAAACTCAGGTTTTGGCCAGGGCTCCAGTTTGCCTAGGTACACCACTGCCGGGAAAGGAAGGATTAAATCGCCCCTCCCCTTGGCTGGTTTATGAAGCTTAAAATACACACCAAGAGAATTAATCGCACACCACTCCCCACCCGCCCCCCCAGACCCAAGTCAGTGTTCTGCAAACCCCACGTGAGTTCAGTTGGCCGTTCATGAAGAATCCATGGACTTGTGATTCTTACAGTATATCTGGAAGCCAGGGCGGCTTCTTAACAGGCTCTCTGGTTCCTCTTGGGATCCTCTGCCTTTCTCTGAATCCACCGTGCACCTTTCTAGCCCTGGCACCCAAGAAGGAGAATTCTGTGTATTGTCGAAGGCTTTCACGGCCGGAATCACTGGGGTGCTGTGTGGTTTCCGGGCTGTATGGGCGTGTTCTAGCAGCATTCTCTCCTGACGTTTCGCCTGCATCTGTGGCTGGCATCTTCAGAGGATCTGATAGTTGGAAAGGAAAGCGAGTGGAGTATATATACCTGTGAGTAAAGGTCAATAGGTGAGGACATCTGAATAGGAGTGGCCTGGCAAGTGAGTAACAATGAAGTATAGCCTGTGAGTAACAATGAAGATAGCAAGATCAATAGGTCAGGCATCTGAATAGAAGTAGTCTGGCCTACTACTAGTAGAAGTACTACTAGTAGTAGTCTTGTTCAAAGGGAACAAAGGCCAGACTAATTCTATTCAGATGCCTGACCTATTAATCTCCATTGTTACTCACATGCTGCACTTCATTGTTACTCACTTGCCAGGCTACTCCTATTCAGATGCCCTCACCTATTGACCTTTACTCACAGGTATATATATTCCACTATCAGATTCTCTGAAGATGCCAGGCACAGATGCAGGCGAAACGTCAGGAGAGAATGCTGCTAGAACACGGCCAGACAGCCCGGAAACCACACTGCACCCAAGGAGAATTCTGACTGGCTGCCACTTCTAATTCCAGGAACAAACGAGTGCCCCCATGGGAGTCCGTGCCGGCCGTGGATCCTGGTGTTTCCTCAACCCAAAGATCTGTGTGAGAAGATCTGGACCAACTCTTACCAGTACACCACCTTCCCGAGGGGCAGCGGGCGTTGCATCCAGATGTGGTTCGATCCCAATGACGGCAATCCCAACGAGGCGGTGGCCAAGTACTACTCCAGAGCAGGGAAGGATCTAGCGGCCTGCCTCCCCCTGGCTTTGCTCTTTCCTGTGCTCCTGGCCGTGCAGTGAGCAGAGCAAGAGGACTCTGCGCTCCTTGGACCTCCGCCCAGGGGAAGTATCACCGGCATCCTTTGCGATGAACATCTACCTCCTCTGGAGTGGGGCCGGATCTGAGGGGAGGGACGTTTCTGTTGTGGATTTCCCAGGAACGGAACCCTGCCGATCTAAAACTTGAGCACCTGAAATCTGCATTTTTAAATACCTTTCTTCTAAATTTGCTTCGGGCTTTTCTGCCTTCTTCCTGTTTCTCCTCCCAAGCCTTGGGCCTTTGATGGGAAGCCGCGTTGCTGACTGATAACCTCGGCGAAGGGCACAGTGTAAACCGAGTGACGGGACAGAATACCCGGATCCACACGAGCCCCTTGGTTGTAGGGATGAGAAGGAACTGACCTTATGTCCCAGGCAAAATTTGGGGGAGATTTGGGACAGAGCCACAAAATAGGAGACCTCTCTGCCAGAGAATTGGCAATAGAAACTCATGCAAAGGGTGAGGACTTCTCCTCCCACGGGTGATAATGTCGTTCTGGGTTTTTACAGCTCTCTGTGTGCTTACCCCTCGACGCCTGGAGCAGAGGTGTCCAACTCTGGTGCTTCAGATGTTCATGGACTACAATTTCCATCAGCCCCTGCTAGCATGCTAGCAGGGGCTGATGGGAATTGTAGTCCATGAACATCTGAAGCACCAGAGTTGGACATCCCTGCCCTAGAGACTGCCCCGGTGGCCACCTTGAAGACTTCTTCAAAGGCTGTAGTTTTGGTTCTCAGGCAGTCTTCGTTCCCAACTGCTGCTTAGGTTTTTGCTTAATTCTGTTTTGGGTACAAATAACCTGTCATTTAAATGAAAGCTTCTCTCTTGCTCTGGGACTTGACTTGCACGTGCCTTTCTGTGTTTCCGATCACTTTCTTTTTCACGATCTGCTTGATCGGTGGTGGAGGGTTGTGTTTCATTCAACCGCTTCCCCTCAGTCACCCAAAACCTTGGCTCTCTATCCCTAAGAGCTGTGGCACATTTTAGTAAGCTGAATTCGCACAGAATCACTTTGCCGCACGATGTATTGAGAGTTGTCTTTCTACACTTCTGAACTCTTGTCTTTTCCGTGCTCTGCTTGACCAGTGGCGAAGGGTTTTGTTCTATTCAACCATTTCCCCCCACCCACCCACGCACCCAAGACATTGACTCTCTGTCCCTAAGAACTGTTCTGTATTTTGGTAAGTAGCTGAATCCACATGGAATCACTTTTCTACATGATGTACCAGAGAGGACAGATCTACTGTTCCTCTTGGTCAAAACCTAGGCGAAATCGAGCTGAATTGCCTACCTTTGGGAAGTTATCAACAATGTCCAGCTCTACTTAATGTCTCTTCTTACAGCCTTCACCAGTTTCAGTGTTCTTGTAAAAAAAAAAATGCCTATGGGCATCATGTCGGTTTGTGTTTGTTCCACCTCTCAGTCCCTGCAAAACTTTGCACGTGGCTCTTGGAAATGAAAATAAAGATTGCTGCTGTCTCTGTGGAAGTTTATTGTTTGTGAAAATGCTACACAGGACTGTCATTAAGCGCTGAAATATTTCTCACAATACTAAAATATTTCTCACAATACTAGAACCAGGGGGCATCCATTGAAAATGCTGGGGGGGGGGGGGAGAATTAGGACTAATAAAAGGAAACGCTTCTTCACGCAACGTGTGATTGGTATTTGGAATATGCTGCCACAGGAGGTGGTGATGGCCACTAACCTGGATAGCTGTAAAAGGGGCTTGGACAGATTTATGGAGGAGAAGTCGATCTATGGCTACCAACCTTGATCCTCCTTAATCTGAGATTGCAAATGCCTTAGCAGACCAGGTGCTCGGGAGCAGCAGCAGCAGCAGAAGGCCATTGCTTTCACCTCCTGCAGGTGAGCTCCCAAAGGCACCTGGTGGGCCCCTGCGAGTAGCAGAGAGCTGGACTAGATGGTCTGATCCAGCTGGCTTGTTCTTATGTTCTTATGAAACTGGTTCTCAGTTCCAGCACTGGCACAGTTAAGCCCTGGAGTTCATCTCTTTGGTAACCGGAAGTCGCAGGATTGTGATGAGAACTTATCTGGTACCACATCGGCGTCGCTGGCCTTCACAAGGCAGTTGGGGGCATAGGATGGGTTAGGAGCGGCTGTGCCAATAGAGCTGCCAGGGTTAATGGCTTGGCCTGGCATTTGGCCACGGTCATGGACCTTGAGGGGCTGCCAGCCCCGTAGGGAACTAACTGCTCCCAGCAGACAGCAACACTCCGTCAGGAATTTCTCGGTCAGTCTGAGCTCCCTAGTTTAAACACCATTGAAAGTGATGCTGTTTGGGGGTGGATTCCACTGGAGGTGTTTTGTGAGAGATGATGCTGACATTTGTTTGGTCAATGTTTTGCTGGGGGTGATTTGTGAGAGATTTACATGCTTAATACCCTCTTGCACTGGCTTGGAGTTGTTTCTCAGGCTAACCACCTACCTCATAGGGTTGTTGTGATTAGGAAATTAGGAAAAGAGTTGGTGGGGAGAGAGCCATGTATGTTTTGCTGGGAGTGGGAGGTGTTTTGTGAGCTGGTGCAAAAAATCATTGTTTGGTCATGGTGGGGGAGGGTGACTGCCCATATGCAAGGGGGGGGGGGGCAAACTCAGGTTTTGTCCCCGGGCACCAGTTTGCCTAGGTACGCCCCTGGGTCCAGTCCTCCTGGCTCATGATGTTCTGCAGCCTTGGAGAAGAGGGAAAGGGTTGGTCATTGGCTGGAAGGAACCGACGTGTCTTTGCCTCCCTGGTGTACCAGCCTGGTGACGGCTCCTTGAATTTCCCCGGCGCCTGTGGCAGGGCTGTCAAGGTGCCTCGAAGGGTTGCCAGCTCTAGGCCAAGAAATTCCTGGAGGTTTGGGGATGGAACGTGTAGCTGATAGGCACAGGGGCAAAGGCCCTGTCCACAGAGTCGAAAGCTCTGACCGGTTACAAAAATAACCCTCCAAAAGCTTCTTCAGTGTTCAGAGATTTATCGTTTTCGTTCCATTCTGCGCAGAAGAGGGAACTCTCCTCTGTTAGCCACAGGGAGGAGGTTCAAAGGGGCTGTTGCTTGCGTGACATAATTTATACCCTCTTACAAAACATCCCTCCTTGTCTTCTGACCATTGGTTTGAGTCAAGAAGACGTACGGACCTGGTCATCTCAGCCCACCTTTTACCACACCTTGCCCATTCCCATATTTGGTGAGAGCACTTTAGAGTCAAAAAACACCTTGCGCAAAAGGTTTCTTTGTACCAAACAACTACATCCGCGTTTCTACATGGCTCCCTTCCCACTCCCATTGTCGGAGTCCACCTTAAGATTGATTCTGGGAGTTCAACCCGAAGTCCCTCCCGGCACAGAGGCGTGAAAAGCGCCGGGGATCTCCGTGGTCTGACTTCACGACTCACCTCCCTCTCGCCATTGAATTTCTGAGCTCTACTGGGGAGTTGAGTCGACTGGCGGACTCGGGTTGTGCCCGAGCTGAAGCCGACGGAGTGCAGAATCTCTGTCGACTCAACTCTGCCATGTAGCCAATCACAGCTAAGTATTTCGCCCATGAGCAGAAGGGGAGACTCGTGGCGGCACGAAAAGCTTTGGGCATGCGCAGAACGGGGGACTCAGAAACCAATCGGAACGCAGCGCAGGGAGGTGGTCCCGCCCTCTGAGCTGCAGCCTCCAGCGGAGATGCATCGAGTCGGCTACAAGCTGTCTTGAGGAGGAACGGGAGGACTTCGAAGTTGAGGTGTATCGACTCGGCCAACACAAGCTCTGGAACCTGGAGTCAGCACTGTGTGTCCTGGAAGGAGGGCCTATTTTTTTGTTCTTTTATCTGTATTTGTGAGCTTCTGCTAATTCCTTATCTCCATGGTGGGGCCCTGTTTTCCCAAACCACCTGGAAAACTCCGTGTCGGGCTGCCCCATGAGTTTAGTTTCTTCCAACTAAAGTAAGCTTCTGAAGTGCTTGGTGCCCAGTGAATTGCTCTCATATAACTTGTATGATTAAATACAATGGCTTAAAACATCATAAACTACCCTGTTTTCCTGAATATAAGACATCCCCTAAAAATAAGACATAGTAGAGGTTTTGCTGAAGTGCGAAATATAAGGCATCCCCCGAAAGTAAGACGTAGCAAAGTTTTTGTTTGGAAGCATGCCCGACGAACAGAACACTGAAAAATAAGACATCCCCTGAAAATAAGACATAGCGCATCTTTGGGAGCAAAAATTAATATAAGACACTGTCTTATATTCGGGGAAACACGGTAGTTGTCCATATCAGGGGCAGCAGAGGTTGGGAAGGGGAGGGGCATTAGTGGGGTGGAATCCTGCGTGCCTTTGCAATCGGAGTAGTGCAGGTCTTCCAAAGTTGCGCCTTCATTGCTTGCACGGGAGTCTGCTTGCGCTTTCCTCCAGTGGCTACTGGCTTTCCGTCCCAGCCTCCCCTAATGTCAGAATTGCCTGACATATTCAAACTCTTTAATTTGGAAAGGTTCCAATTCTAACCTCAACCACCAGGTAGCGCTGTTGCAGGAGGTTAGGTTGTGGCTGCGGTGCCGCTCTGGGACTTCACAATTTATCCCCTGCAATGTCGCGCTTGGCCAGTAGATGGCGATGTCGTCCCTTTGCTCCTCCTGTTGACCTTTTGCCAAAGATCCTGCAGGGATGGTTTTTCTAGCTGCTGCCTTAGAGGTTTTAAACCCAAATCCGTTTAGTCAGGTTGCTTAAGGAGTGCATGGCCTGAAATGTCAATTATCACATGAATGGCTGTGAGCTAGGAAGGGCTTCTTTTCTCAGCGTTGCTCAAAGGCATGCAACCCTTTGTTCTCTCAATGTTGCTGGAGAGCGCTTGTGGAGAGGCTCATGCAATATAAGCATAAGCATTTTATTGTCATTGTGCACGCCCAACGAAATTTACAGCAGCATTCCTCGATGCACACAATGTCAGACTCATCCCCCATCCTCACTTTCCCCTTCCTCCACCCGTCCCTACACAGCCCCAAACACATCAACACGAAGCCGCGGAGTTCAGCCTAGCCACAGCTCTAGAGTAGAAGCTGCCTCTAAGCCTCTTTGTCCTAGTTTTGATAGACCTGTCTCGTCTGCCGGATGGTAACAGTTCAAAAAGAGAGTGTGCTGGATGAGACGGGAATATTTTCGGCTTTCTTTTGGCTTCGGGGAATTATAGAGTTCTTCCAAGGAGGGGAGAGGGCAGCCGATAATCCTCTGTGCAGTAGTGATCACCCTTTGGAGCGCCTTCCTACCTGCCACTGTGCAACTGGAGAACCATACACAGAGGCAGTAGGTTAAGACACTCTCTATAGCACAGCGGTCAAAGGACACCAGGAGTTTTCCATTCAGTTGTTGTTTCCTTAAAAGTCTCAGATAGTACAGTCTTTGCTGGGCCTTCTTAATATCAGGCCCCTTCCGCACATGCAAAATAAGGCACTTTCAATCCACTTTCACAATTGTTGGCAAGTGGATCTTGCTGTTCTGCACAGCTGCAAAGTGCATTGAAAGTGCATTATTCTGCACGTGCCGAAGGGGCCTCGGAGGTTTAGGTGAAGGAGGTGGGGAGCAGCGTAGAGAGCAGTGGAGTGGCTACTCAGCTTTGCGTGCGTTTAGGGGAGAGGGCTTCCCCTTTCTTCTTACCAGCTGCCTTTCATGCAAAAGCAAGGCTTCCTGCTGTGGAAAATGAAGCGAGGCTGAGCACGCCTTTTTTAACGCAAAGGTTCCTTGG
Organism: Sphaerodactylus townsendi; assembly: GCF_021028975.2. Classification (NCBI taxonomy): domain Eukaryota; kingdom Metazoa; phylum Chordata; class Lepidosauria; order Squamata; family Sphaerodactylidae; genus Sphaerodactylus; species Sphaerodactylus townsendi. The sequence goes on along the minus strand of NC_059428.1, from coordinate 7,002,176 downwards.
GAGGAAGAAAGGCTGGGTGCTTACAGGCCCAAACAGCTGGAGGGCTTGCAAGAGGACGAAGAGTTCAGCAGTGGCGTAGGAGGTTAAGAGCTCGTGTATCTAATCTGGAGGAACCGGGTTTGATTCCCAGCTCTGCCGCCTGAGCTGTGGAGGCTTATCTGGGGGATTCAGATTAGCCTGGGCACTCCCACACACGCCAGCTGGGTGACCTTGGGCTAGTCACAGCTTCTGGGAGCTCTCTCCGCCCCACCTACCTCACAGGGTGTTTGTTGTGAGGGGGGAAGGGCAAGGAGATTGTCAGCCCCTTTGAGTCTCCTGCAGGAGAGAAAGGGGGATATAAATCCAAACTCCTCCTCCTCCTCCTCCTCCTCCTCCTTCTTCTTCTTGACTTAAAGGGGTTTACAATCTCCTATCCCTTCCCCACCACCACAACAAGCACCCTGTGAGGTGGGTGGGGCTGAGAGAGCTCTGAAGAACTGTGACTAGCCCAAGGTCACCCGGCTGGCATGTGTTGGAGTGCACAAGCTAATGTGGTTCACCAGATAATCCACCTCAGCTGCAAGGAGGCTTCTGGATGTGAACGTGCGTTCAAACACATTCCGGTGACAGAGAGAGCGGGCTCACGTCATTCTCCCTTTTTGCCATGCATGTCCGCAGGACAGTTTCCATCCCACGTCTGCGTAGAGGCAACGGAATAAAGGGCGGCACGCAGAACTTAGAGTTTATTTGGCAAACTGAAGGATGGATGCAAATTTAGTTTGGTCTGCTGTCTCTGTGAATGAAAAGTTTGTCTTCAGATCCTCTGAAGATGCCAGCCACAGATGCAGGCGAAACGTCAGGAGAGAATGCTGCTAGGACATGACCAGACAGCCCGGAAACCACACAGCACCCCGGTTTATGCGGAGTTTACCCATCTAACTTTTCTCGCGAAAAGGGAACGGTCTGACTCATTTTTCCGTCTTGAGTTTGAGAACGAAGATTGGCTGCAAGGGTATTGTTGCTGTGCAAGGTGCCAACCAAACCGCGTATAAGGAATTGTAACCCGTGCCACAGCACCCCTGTTGTTTGGAGCTTTATGCTTACAGACTGACCCCTTCCGCACACGCAAAATAATGCGTTTTCAAACCACTTTCACAACTGTTTGCAAGTGGGTTTTGCCATTCCGCACAGCTTCAAAGAGCACTGAAAGCAGTTTGAAAGGGCATTATTCTGCATGTGCGGAAGGAGCCAGAGTGTTTTTTGCGGCTTATGTTCCCTTCCACTCTGGGTATTGGTTGTTGGGTTCACTGATTCCTGGCACAATCCTGGGACCCTAACTTAGGATAACTATGGAAGAAAAGGACATTGTGTGTGTGGGGGGGAGTCTATTACACATTCCCAATCAAGACTGAAGAGTTGTATGATGCCTTCCTGGAGCAGATGACCAAACTTCCAGGAAGGTGAGAAGTAGTAGTAATGGGAGATTTCAATTATTCCGATATTTGTTGGAAGTCAAGCTCTGCAGAGACCACAAGGTCCAACCAATTCCTCACTTCCCTTGCAGACAGTTTCATGGTCCAGAAGGTGGAAGAGGAAACGAGGAGATCAGCTACTTTAAATCTGGTCCTAACCAACAATGATGACCTGGTTAATGGGGTGGCAGGATCCTTAGGTTGGAGTGACCGTGTCCTCCTGGAGTTTGTTATGCAGTGGAAAGGGGATGCCAAACGTAGCCAGACACGCATTCTAGATTTTAAGAAAGCTGATTTCAGTAAACTTCGGAAACTTCTGTGTGATCCCGTGGTTAAGAATACTAAAAGAGAAGGGAGTACAAGATGGATGGGAATTTCTTAAAAGTGAGATCCTGAAGGCTCAATTTCAAACAAACGGGAGCAGAGGTGGGATCCAGCAGGTTCTCACAGGTTCCCGAGAGTAGGTTACTAATTATTTGTGTGTGCCGAGAGGGGGTTACTTATTGGTGGTTTTGCCACGTGATTTTTGCCTTAATTACGCCCCTCCTCTCAGCAGCAGCGCGCAGAACTTGAAGCAGTCTAGCAGGAGGTGCACCGGCGTGCGTGGCAGCCTGCGCCTGTGTGCATTCGTTTCCCGCCCAAGGACCAGCGCAGCAGCTGCGTCCTTGCCACAGCCCCGCCCAGGAATGCCCCGCCCCCGGAATGCCCGGCCACACCCCCATCGTGCCCTCCCAGCCCCATTGGCGCTACGCCACAGTTTGAATCCCATCCCCATGGGAACCTGTTACTAAAATTTTTGGATCCCACCACTGCACACATTCTAGATTTTAAGAAAGCTGATTTCAGTAAACTTAGGAAACTACTGAGTGTGATCCCATGGTTAAGAATACTAAAAGAGAAGGGAGTACAAGATGGATGGGGATTTCTTAAAAGTGAGATCCTGAAGGCTCAATTTCAAACAAACGGGAGGTGTCTAAAGAAACCAGGATGGAGGCCCAAAGAACTTTCAACTGAGCTATACTGTTTCACCAAAACATCTCAGGAGATTTTAGCTGCCGCCGCCTGGACCTCCTTCCTTGTAGAGTGCTCCCATTGGGTCCTAGTGTCCCTGGTCCCAGACACCAAGTTGGGCCAATGGCAGCAGACGTGGCAGGCCGCCACTCCTCCTGCTTGACCCCTGGCAACTTGGCCTCCCCCATTTCCCTCCTGCACCCTCTTCCTTTGCCGCTGCATTGCCTGGGGTAACTTTTAATTCTCCCAGATCCAGCCTGTAGCTCCTCAAAAGCAGGCATGAGAGGAACAGAAACAGGACCCGACACAGCGAGAATGGTGAAAAGTAAAAATGAGTTGAGATGCTGACCTACATGTCAGCACCTCCACAGCAACGGCAGCTGCCTAGCAGCTTTACAACAACTTTTATATACAGTCTCCCACCCGGGAATCCGGGAGGGTACAAGACAACCAACAATCATTCATTCACAAATACATAGGAACCAATTAGAGTCCAGAGGGCAGTCCCTTCTTGAATTTCGCTGCAGAAACAGGGCGAGGCGATGACGTAAGCACAGGAGGGAAAAACACAAAAGAGTCCTTTGGGTGCTTGGGGCCAGGAAACGAAACCTAACGACAACGGCACCCTTATCTGCCTGCTGGTGGGATTAGGCAGATGGAGGCGCTTCTTCCGGGGTCCCTTTTGTCAAACGTCCATTCCTGGTTTTTGCGAACGAAAGGGTCGTGCCCAGGGGGAGCAGGGGTGGATTCCTGCCTTGAGCCAAGGAGGTTCCGCGCAGACGCAAATACAAAATACAGCAGTAATTCCTGCATTCTACCCAATACAACTTGTTCCTATCTAACTTATAAAGAAATCAAACAGAATTTCACCTTCATTAAACAGCAAGATCAGAAATGGAATAAATCATTTCTGACTCCACTATCATTCCTGGCCCATACACCCACCTACCTCCTCTCCAAACTCACTGCTTGAGCAGGTACATCTTGGACACTCCCCTTCTTCCTCCTCTACCTTGCTCACCTGCCCCTTCATTCACTCACGTCACCTGCCACCTGGCTCTCTCACTGCCTTGCTCTCCTGCCTGCCACCTGTCGCCTTGTTCTTCCGCCTGCTCTTAGTCCTTTGGGACTATTTTCTACTGCTCCTGCGACGTGCGCTTCCACCGCACCACTAACGACCGCGCTTTTATCTTTTTGTGAGACAGGGTATCAGATTTAAAAGGGAGGTGGGCCAAACGAGCTCAAGCTTTCTAGAGAGGTTAAAAACGGGTTTTTTTAAAAAAATATGTCCATAGCAAAAGGAAGAAAAAGGAAATGTTAGCATAGGTGTCAAACTTGTAGCCCTCCGGATGTTATGGACTACAGTTCCCATCATCCCCTGCCAGCATCCTGCTGAAGAAGGTTCTTCTTTGAATGAATAAATGAATGAATGAGGACATGGGGTGCTGTGTGGTTTCCGGGATGTCTGGCCGTGTTCTAGCAGCATTCTCTCCTGATGTTTCGCCTGCATCTGTGGCTGGCATCTTCAGAGGATCTGATGGTAGGAATGGAAAGCAAGTGGAGTATATATACTGTGAGGTCAAAAGGTGAGGCCCTCTGAATAGAGTAGCCTGGCATGTGAGTCACAAAGAAGTCTGTAGCCTGGGAGTAACAATGAAGATAGCAAGGTCAATAGGTGAATGGATCTGAATAGAAGTATCCTGGTCTTTGTTTCCTTGGTTGCTATTGTCTATAGTTGTCCTGTGTTTGTGTGGAGCTGATTAGTCACTAGTTGATTAGTCACTTTGTTAGGAAACAAAGACCAGGATATTCCCTGCTCTGTCACTTGAGCAGTGGAGGCTTGTCAGGTGAACTAGATTAGCTTGTGCACTCCAACACGTGCCAGCTGGGTGACCTTGGGCTAGTCACAGTTCTTTGGAGCTGTCTCAGCCCCACCCACTTCACAGGGTGTTTGTTGTGAGGGGGGAAAGGGAAAGGAGATTGTCAGACGCTTTGAGTCTCCTTACAGGAGAGAAAGGGGGGATATAATCCAAACTCCTCCTCCTCTTGTTGCTGTAGTCTGGGAGGCTCTAGAGTAGACTGATTCTGCATTGAGCAGGGGGCTGGACTAGAGGGCCTCTAAGACCCCCTTCCAACTCGTAACTGTTTTAGTTTTTCCTAGAACAGTGGTGGCGAACCTTTGGCACTCCAGATGTTATGGACTACAATTCCCATCAGCCCCTGCCAGCATGGCCAATTGGCCGTGCTGGTAGGGGCTGATGGGAATTGTAGTCCATAACATCTGGAGTACCAAAGGTTCGCCACCACGGTCCTAGAATAAAGACTTTGACACTATTTGGTGTTTCTTGAGCAGTCGGCTCCCTTTGTTGGAGTTAAAAGTTCCCTGTCAGATGGTGGTGGGAAAGGCAGATGGAAAGGACATCTGACCCCCAGCGGACTTTACGGGGCTACAACAGCTGGAGTCAAGACAACCCACTGAGATACAACCTCGCCCATAAATGAATTTATGCACTCTGGACCAGGGTGTCCAGCAATACCACCAGGAACAGTTACAATGAAATGTTTTGTTTGCAGAGCAAATAGAGCCGACGGCTCAGATAAGCCAGCTGAGCGACAGGTGAGGAGCAGCCGGAAAGACACACGTGTGTGTGTGTGTGTGTGTGTGGATGAACACATGCAGACAGAGTCACTCATCAACACAAGTGTTTTTTTAAAATACACTTTTATTAGTTTCACATAAATAACCATCACAAACTTGTATAACTCTTATTTTACATAGATGGCCTCTTTAACACAAAATTGTAGCTATTATACAAATCAGTATAAAATACTATCTCAGGATTGACCTGGGGCGTACAGACTGCCGCGGTGGTTAAGAAAGCCCAGCAAAGACTGTACTTTCTGAGACTTTTAAGGAAGCAACAACTAGATGGAAAACTTCTGGTGTCCTTTTACCGCTGTGCTATAGAGAGTGTCCTAACCTACTGCATCTGTGTATGGTTCTCCAGTTGCACAGTGGCGAATAGGAAGGCGCTCCAAAGGGTGATCACTCCTGCACAAAGGATTATCGGCTGCCCTCTTCCTCCTTGGAAGAAATCTATAATTCCCGAAGCCTAAATAAAGCCCAAAATATTCTGAGGGACCCGTCTCATCCAGCACACTCTCTTTTTAAACTGCTACCATCTGGCAGACGATACAGGGCCCTCAGAACTAGGACAAAGAGGCTTAGAGACAGCTTCTACTCTAGAGCTGTGGCTATGCTGAACTCCGCGGCTTCATATTGATGTGTATTTGGGGCTGTGCAGGGATGGGTGGAGGAAGGGGAAAGTGAGGATGATGTATGAGTCTGACATTGTGCGCATCGAGGAATGCTGCTGTTAATTTCGTTGTGCGTGCACAATGACAATAAAAATGCTTATGCTTATGCTTATAAATGCTTATGCTTATACAGAGAGGCAGACAGAAGAGCAAAGACAGAAAGAAGAGAAGAGGAGAGAAGAAAAGAGAGAAAAAGATAGGTGAATCAAGCTACGGGACTTCCACTTAGCATCGGTTAACTTTTTCCATTTTCTTTTCTTGAAATTTGTTTTCATTTATCATTAAATTAAATATCTTTCTTTGCATAATACATTTCGTACCGTCTTAATTCGTTTACATCAACACTGCAAACATATCAGTAAATTCTTATATTCGGTTTGTAAGTTGTGAAAAATGAATTAAAGGTTGCCACGCTTCCAAAAAATTGTCTGTCGAGTCATTTTTAAGTATTGTCGAAGGCTTTCACGGCCGGATTCAACTGGTTCTGGTGGGTTTCCCGGGCTGTGTGGCCGTGGTCCTGAATTAGGCAACGGTAGCTTAGCGAGGTTAAGAGCTCCGTGCGGTATCTAATCTGGAGGAACCGGGTTTGATCTCCCGGCTCCTGCAGCCCTACCAAGGCTGTAGGAGGCTTATCTGGGGGGATTCAGATTAGCCTAGGCACTCCACACACGCCAGCTGGGTGGAGTGACCTTGAGCTAGTCAAGCAGCTTCGGAGCTCAGACTTCTCAGCCCCACACCACACCCTCACAGGGTGTCTGTTTGTGAGGGGGAAGGGGCAAAGAAGATTATAAGCTTGCTTTGGAGTCTCCTGCAGGGAGATGCCCCTAAGGGGGATATAAATCCAAACTCTCTTCTCTTCTTCTTCTTCCTCTTCTTCTTCTTCTTCCTCTTCTTCTTCTTCTTCTTCTTCTTCTTCTTCTTCTTCTTCTTCTTCTTCTTCTTCTTCTTCTTCTTCTTCTTCTTCTTCTTCTTCTTCTTCTTCTTCTTCTTCTTCTTCTTCTTCTTCTTCTTCTTCTCCTCCTCTTCCTCCTCCTCCTCTTCACCAGACCATGGCCACACAGCCCGGAAAACCCACCAGAACCAATATTTTAAAGCAAGTTTGATAGCTTATCGTAAGCCGCGTGTTCTGTAAGTTGCAATAGCCAGTCATCTCTAGCTGGAGTCGAGCTCTTCTTCCCGTTCTTGGCACCAACACACTTTTGTTCACAGCAAGGCTGCCTCTGGGCCACAGACGTCTGCGCAGAAGGGGCCGGGGAGGCCCGTCTCTTTCCTGCAACGGAAGGGGCTGACTCAGCCCCTGAGCTTCTGCTGACAGCTGTTGCTGCCGGGTGAATTCCCGAGGTTTTTTTGTGCCATTCGCGTCTGAGGCTGGAGCCAAAGGCGAGGGTGAGCAGGGCGGGGAATTTAATCCAGCCCGCTGTAGCGGCTGCAATGTCTGGATCGCGTTTGGGAAGGCCAGGTTTGCTGACATTCTTGCTCCCCAGAACAGTTGGTTCTCAGTCCAGGGCCTAGGTGTCAAACTCACAGCCCTCCAGATGTTATGGACTACAGTTCCCATCATCCCCTGCCAGCATCATGCTGGCAGGGGATGATGGGAACTGTAGTCCATAACATCTGGAGGGCCCGCGAGTTTGACACCTGTGGTCCAGGGACATTTGGGAGACCAACAGGATTTCCGGGCTATCAAATTTCACGAGTCAAAAGCTCTCTTTGGCACATATCCTTGACTCTTGAATGCTCATCTCCCCTTCCCCCACCCCCCACCCAAAATCTTGTTGGTTTGAAGGTGCTACTGGATTCGAATCTAGCTATTGTACTGGAGATCAGCACGGCTGCCCACCGAAGCTGCCCCACAGAGGGAGGCGAGAGAGGCTGAACCGGCTGCCTTTGGTCCCCTGTTTAGGAGAAATGGGAGAGAGAGGCAAGAACTGGTTCAGGTGGTTACAGCAGAGAAGAAGAAGAGTTTGGATTTATATCCCCCTTCTTTCCTCCTCTGCAGGAGACTCAAAGGGGCTGACAATTTGGCTCTCATTGACCCCCCTCACGGCAAACACCCTCAGGGTGCAGGTGGCGGGCTGAGAGCTCCGAGGCTGGTGACTAGCCCAAAGGGTCACCTTTAGCTGAGTGTGTGGGAGTGCCCAGGCTAATCTGAATTCCCCAGATAAGCCTCCACAGCTCCAGAGCAGCTTAGGCTGGGGGTCAAAACCCGGTTCCCTCCAGATTGAATGCCTATCACTGGCAACCCTCCTAAGTCTTCAGCTGCTGCTCCTCATACTTCACTTTCTTTGCTCCTACGCCACTGCTTCACTGCTCCTACGCCACTACTTCACTGCAGGCACTCTAATCTGGGAGAACACAGGGCTTTGATTCCCACCCTTGCAGCTTGAGCCGTGGAGTCTTGTCCTGTCAGAGTGAACTAGATTAGCTTTGTCCACTCCAAAACATTTTTCCAGCTGGGTGACCTTGGGCTGAGTCACCCAGTTCCTTCTGAGCCTCCCTCTCAGCTCCCACCCACCCTTGCCAGGGTGTTTGTTGTGGGAGGGGAAGGGTGAGATTGTAAGTGCCTTCTCATTGCGGTCCTCCTTACCAGGAGGCATGGAAGAGGGATCCTAAAAATTCAAACCCTTCTACTCTTCTTCTAAAGCAGGGGTCTGCAACCTGCGGCTCTCCAGATGTTCATGGACTACAAATCCCATCAGCCCCTGCCAGCATGGCCAATTGGGAGTAAATAAAAACCCAACTGGGAAACATCCTTTAAAAGCTGAAAAGGTGATGTTAGGAATGTGCCAACCAATTAAAGTTACCATTTGTTAACCCACATACTGTGGACAATCTAGACCCGTGGTGGCAAACCTTTGGCACTCCAGGTGTTATGGACTACAATTCCCATCAGCCCCTGCCAGCATGGCTGCTAAGTGTGCGTATGTTCACAGGAATGGCAGGAGGCTGATGGGGATTGTTGTCCTGCTTCCTAGAGTGCAAAAATTCGCCACCACTGATCTAGACCAGTGGGGATTGTAGTCCATAACACCTGGAGTGCATAAGGTTAAGCCACCACTTGATCATCAGAGAGTCATGGAGTTGCGGTAGACCCCTTGGTCCTAGACAGAGATAGAATGAAAATGGCCAGTACATGAGGAGGCCACGGTTCAATCGAGGCAGTACTCTACTACATGTTTTAATTTAGAAGATTAATGGCTCGTGTCCAGTGGTGTAGCAAATTATGGAAGCAGCCATAGGAGACCATGGCTTAGCTCCTACTGCTTTGGCGGCTGGGGTGTTCCAGCTGGTGCAGGCAAGCCTGCCTGTTCGACTAGCCACCTGCAGGCCAGGAAATGTTGCTCAGCTCAGATCCAAGGCTCTCTTTGCTTCTCTAGGGTCATCAGGACGAACTGCAGTGTTTCTGTTGGGTGCCTAAAAGATCTTACCCGAAATGTCTTGGACTACAGAAGGCTATTGGGCTATTGGGTGTGATTCCAGCCTTCCTATGAGTCGGCTTAAGTCACCAACAGCCCAAGGCCTTAGTTCCAAGAACAAAGGGGTTGTTGTGAGATAAAATTAGGAGAGGACACCATCACAGTCCCCCCCCCCAGTTCCTTAGAGATCAGCCTCCGTGTTTGTTATACTATATCTGAGGCACTAAGCGCAACCCTTCTCAGCTGAACCTACCTTACAGAGTTGTTGTGAGAGCAGCATTGCAGAGAAGATAATAACGTCAGTTGCTTTGAGTCCTCTTTGGGGGGAAAGGGAGAGTAGAAATGAAGTAAAGAATCAGCCAGGCTTTCTGTACACTCACTAGAGCTCGTTCCGCACATGCAGAATAATGCACTTTCAAACTGCTTTCAGTGCTCTTTGAAGCTGTCTTAAAAGGAATAGCAAAATCCACTTGTAAAGTTGTGAAAGTGGTTTGCATTAAACACAATTATTTTATGTATGGAAGGGGCCACTCAGTCAACTACAAACCAGTGGCGAAGAACCTTTGAGACTGATGCCCGGAGTACGGCTTAAACCCACTTATTTATCGCCAAAGTGCCAACCCGACGCGTTTAGCAGAATACTGAGGTTTCGTTTAGAAAAAAAGCGGTTGGCTCCAGCGTTGCTTTCGCTGAGGAGTAAGCTTGGCGGTGATGCATTAAGCTGCTTTGGAAAACAACATTTTAACTCTTCCAGCAGGTGAATTACGACCTAGGAAGGTTTCTTGCCAGAAGCAAGTCCCATTGCAAACAACCGACTTACTCGGTAAGGTTTGTGGTCATAGTGAGCCCAGCCCAAGCCATCCTAGATGGGAAGCGGAGGAGGACTCTGTTTGCGGGCCCGCAGAGGGGCTCTGAGTGCAGCGCCCGTGCCATAAGGTTTACCACCCGCTGTTGAGCTACCCAGTCCTGAGAGCCCTTGGTCTCTGGTTTTGATCCACGAATCCTAGAGGCAACCCAGGTCTTATTTAAGGGGAATTTTAATGCTGTCTCCTTAGCCTCAGAATTAGAGGCCAGGCAGGCCAATACTGGCGGTGGGGGGGGGTGGTGGTGGTCGTGTGTGTGACACTGCAGAGGTGAAAACGGGAGGATCTCCACAGCTAAACCCACGGGGTTGTGTGTGTGTGTGTGTGGCATGTTACAGGCTATCCCAGGGGTGAGACACAGAGCAGAGCATCGCCGACTCTTCTGCCCTGCACTCCTTCAGCCCACAAGCTGAGCAGCTGGCCCCTATCCTTGCCCACCCTGCAGGCAGCAGGGGCGGGCGCCAACTACCCACTGTGGGCTGGGCAGCCCTTCTTCCTCGCTTCCCGCGCCCATTTAGAAGGCGGGCACTTTCCCGGCTGACCCAGCAGGGCGAGCCGCCCGGCTTCATCCTTGCCCGCCCTGCTGCCTGCAGGGTAGGGAGCATCCACTCACTTCTCAGATGAAGCCCGGAGTAAAGGTAAAAAACCCTATATATGAGTGTTATCTTTATTTTAAATGTCCAAAATTATTTGCGGCTCCAAGTGTTTTCTTTTCCCATGGAAAAAGGGTCCAAATGGCTCTTTGAGTGTTAAAGGTTCCCGACACCTGGGCTATCCCATCTATTGCCTCTTGACTCGTCCTCCCCTTCTGGCCGCCCCTCCCTCCTGCCTCAATACCGTGGGGGGTTCCTGCTGAAGCACCCGTGCATCCTTCAACCGTTGTTCACGACCCTAAGAGGTTGCAACAGAAACAAGTCCATTGCAGCTTAACTAGCGGCACCCACCCAGCACTTTGAGGGAATCCAGAAGAACCCGGGGTCCCCCAAGGCCCCCTCCGGCCTCCAGAGCCCCCGCCGGCGCCGCCTGCCTGGTTCCGGAGGGGGGGGGTCCTTCAAGCCCCCTCCGTCCGGTCTACCTTACAGGGTTGTTGTGAAGCGGAGCCAGGGTGGGGGAGAGAAGACACGGCAGGCAGGCAGGCAGGCAGGCAGGCAGTGCGGCCGGCGGGCTCCTTCCGGGCGGCGAGGGGCCGGGGTGGGCCAGCCCTCCCCTCCCCTCCCCTCCCCTCCGCCCGCCTCCCCTCCCCTCCTCCCCTCCCTCCCCTGCCCTGCGGCCCTCCTCCGGCGCCCGCCGCCCTCTCGGCAGAGGCCTGGCCAGGCGCTGCAGCCGCTCCGGACCTCCCCGGCGGCGCCCACGCCCGTTTCCGCCGCGCCGAAGCAGCAGCAGCAGCCGCCGCCGCCCCCGGGGGGGTCGGGTTGGGGGGCCGGGCGAGCGGAGGCGACGGGGGGGGACGGGGGGGGGGCGCAGCGAGCATGATCGGCCGGCGGAGGCAGCTGCGTCGGGGTGAGTGGGGAACCCGGGACGGGCGGGCGGCGGGCGGGCATCGGGTGGCGGGGCAGTGGGGACCGGCGGGCTGGGGCTGGGCGGGCGGGAGGACTGGCGGGGCAGGGCGGCGGCGCTGGGACGGGCGGGCAGGGCATTCCTGGCAGATAGCATTTGTGGCTGGGCAGGTGAGAGGAAGCAGCAGAAACGACAGAACCCCCACCCCCCCGCTCAGCCCCCTCCCGGGGACGCCCCCCCCACGGGCACCGGGCACGGGTGGGGGGAGCAGCAAGAGCGCCGGAGCCCCCCACCCCCCCATCAGCCCCGAGGGACGCCCCCCCCCACGGGCTGCAGGCACAGGTGGGGGGAGCAGCAAACGCCAGGAGCCCACCCAGCTCAGCCCCCTCGGGGACGCCCCCCCCCACGGGCACCGGGCACGGGTGGGAGCAGCAGCTTGCCCGGGCCCCCACCCCAAGCTCAGCCCCTCGGGGGACGCCCCCACGGGCACCGGGCACGGAGTGGGGGGGGATCAGCAAGAGCGCCGGAGCCCCCCACCCCCACCGCTCAGCCCCCCCCCCCTCGGGGACGCCCCCCACCCCAACCCGTCGGAGCCTTTGGCCATCGTGGCGCCCGCTGATGGTTGCTGGCAGGTGCCAAACGGCAGGGCCCCGCCCCCTGGACTGGGGGTGGGCGGGGGTGCACCGTCTTCCAAGCGGCAAGTCTCCATGCAAGGGGGGGGGGAGATAACCAGGGGTGAATCCGAATTCAGATCTCCCCCGTGTGAACCCTCCGTGCTGTTGGCTGGAGGCAGAATTGGCAAGGCTGGAGGGGCCACGTTTAAAAGGCGTCTTTTTGCTGGTTGGTTGGTTGGTTGGGGGGGGGGGGGGGGAAACGTGTGAAACTTTGTTTTCTTTTGCCCTTTCCTGGTGTCTGCAATTGTGTATCTGTTGTGTGTCGCTTGATCAGATCCCCCCAGGAGCAAGGGGGTAGATGCAGGATCACAAACTTTGGCTCCTTCCGCACATGCAGAATCATGCCCTTTCAAACTGCTTTCAGTGCTCTTTGAAGCTGTGCGGAATGGCAAAATCCACTTGCAAACAGTTGCGAAAGTGGTTTGAAAACGCATCATTTTGCCTGTGCGGAAGGGGCCAAAAAGTCACTTTGCTTTATGCCGTCTACCAGCTTGGGGTCTCCAGGGCAGAACCGGTAAATGAATAATAAGGCACAAATAAATAAGAGGACAATACATAAGTGATGGGCTGGACCACTGCTGGACATATTTGCCCCCTCGAAATTCTCCAGCGCCACCAGGCCTGACCTCTTCCTACTGCAAAGGAGGAAAGACCACCGATAGGGTGGCCCCAAAGGGGCATAGCCACGCCCAAAAGTGGCTGGTAGCCAGCTACACCCCAAAGATTGGAAGGGGATATGGGTTTCTTTTCTTTAGGACAAGGGTGTTCAACCTCTGGTGCCCCAATTCATGAACTACAATTCCCAGGGACTGATGGGAATCATAGTCCATGAACATCTGGGCCACCAGAGTTGGACACCCCTGTTTTAGGGTATTTCTGTGCCGCCTCTTTAGAGTCCTGCTCCAGGTAGCCCACAATTAATTTTTCTATTCATGTACTTTATTTCTACCCCACCTTTCTCCCCTAGGGAGACACAAAAGCATCCGTCTCCTCCATTTTATCCTCACAGGAACCCTGTGAGGTGGGCTAGGCTGAGGGAGGGCAGCCGTCCCAAGGGTCGCTCTGTGAGAGCGGGGGTTCGAATCCAGGACTCCCAGACCCTAGCCCGACACGTTGACCGCTACGCTACGCTACGCTAAACATCACAGTGTCAAAAACATGAGCTGTTGGACAAAACAGGATAAACTACCTAGAGCGGAGGTAGATCCAGAGGCTGTGTGATGACGTTACCAATGGATTCAAACCAAACTAGGTTGAAGTCTCTGTCCTGCCCAGATGCTGACCCGCTTTCTCGGCTGGGGAGGAAACGGGATCTTTCCACAGCTACCCACCTCTTGTAGGAAGGAGACGAGGGAAAGTAACATCAACAGCCCAGAGAGGGAGGAAGAGGAGGAGTTTGCAAACTCCTTTGAGACTTCTTGAATTGACAGATTGGTATAAATCCAAACTTGTTTTCGTCTTCTCCAGGGCCCCGTGACCCAAATGGGTGTCCCCCATAGCCCCTCCCTCCCTCCCTCCCTCCCTCCTTTTCAACTGATGTGTGGGTATATTGTGTACTGTCCTTTGGAAATAATTTGACTGTCAGGTTTTATCAGGGGTAACTTTAAGTGTGACATTTGAGAGCATCCGTGTTGTCTACTGCAGGGGTCTGCAACCTGCGGCTCTCCAGATGCTCGTGGACTACAATTCCCATCAGCCCCTGCCAGCATGGCAGTCAGGACTTCCTGGCTGTCAGGACTGTTCGACAGTGGAATGCACTACTTTGGAGTGTGGTGGAGTCTCCTTCTTTGGAGGTTTTTAAAGAGAGGCTGGGTGAACACATGTTGAAAGTGCTTTGATTTGGTGTTCCTGCATTTCAGGGGGTTGGACTGGATGGCCCTTGGGGGTCTCTTCCATGGTGGCAGGGGCTGATGGGAATTGTAGTCCATGAGCATCTGGAGAGCTGCATGGAAAGTGAATACAATTGGAGGGTTTAAGGAACACAGGGTTCTGTTCAGGGTGGGCTGAAGGGATTGGCCTTCTGGATCTCAGAAACTCAGTTTGGTGGGCACACAAAAGAGGGCCTTCTCGGTGGTTGCCCCCCAGTCATGGAATAGCCTCCCTGGGGAGCTCTGCCTGGCCCCGTCACTTCTGATCTTTAAGAGGCAGCTAAAAAGAGCCAGCGTGGTATAGTGGTTAAGATTCAGGTGGATTCTAACCTGGAGAACCGGGTTTGATTCCCCGCTCTGCCACTTGAGCCGCGGAGGCTTATCTGGGGAACCAGATGTGTTTCCGCACTCCTGCATTCCTGCTGGGTGACCTTGGGCCAGTCACAGTTCTCTCTAACCTCTCTCAGCCCCACCTGCCTCACAAGGTGTCTGTTGTGGGGAGAGGAAGGGAAAGGAGCTTGTAAGCCACCTTGAATCTCCTTACAGGAGACAAAGGTGGGGTATCAATCTAAACTCTTCTTCTAAAGATGTTTTTTAAAAGACTGAACTTGATTCGAGCGGTGGTAAATTGTGATGTTAAATTTTGAGTTTATGTATTTTGGCATAGTTTGTTTTATGTATTTTGCGTATATTATATGCTGCCTTGACTTGAACTCCGTAAAGAAGAAAGATGGCTAATAAATGCTTCAATAAATAAAAATAAAATAAATAAGTTGCAGGCAAATATACAGGCCCTTGCTAACTGCAGCTCATTTTCTGCTGCAAAGAGTGATATGGTAGCCAAGAAAGCCAATGCGATTTTTGGCTGTGTCAACAGGAGTCTAATGTCAAGATTGAGGGATGTAATGGTACCTCTGTATTCTGCATTGGTTAGACCTCAGCTGGAATATTGTGTACAGTTCTGGGCACTTCAACTCAAAAAGGATATTGAACTGGTCCAGAGGAGGGCAACCAATATGGTCCAAAGGATGCGGAATCACCTCTGAGGCTTGGGGGAGCTGAGTGTGTTTAGTATGGAGAAGTAAAGGTTATAGGGGGGACATGATAGCCATGTGTAGATATTTGAAGGAATGTCATGTCAAAGAGGGAGCAAGCTTGTTTTCTGCTGCTCCAGAGACTAGGACACGGAGTCATGGGTTCAAGGTGAAGGAAAAGAGATTCCACCTAAACATTAGGAAGAACTTCCTGACGGTCAGGGCTGTTCGACAGTGGAATGCACTACCTCGGAGTGTGGTGGAGTCTCCTTCCTTGGAGGTTTTTAAAGAGAGGCTGGATGAACATATGTCGAAAGTGCTTTGATTTGGTGTCCCTGCATTTCAGGGGGTTGGACTGGATGGCCCTTGGGGGTCCCTTCCAACTCTAAGATTCTAAGTGTCGGGGGTGTTG